>NW_006159683.1:3106222-3122362 GCF_000334495.1 Tupaia belangeri chinensis | reverse complement strand
CTCTGGTAAGCATATGTCCCACTGTCAATTAAAAAAGGAGAAGAAGAAGAAGGAGAAGGAAAAAAAAAGGGCTATTGGGAACAAAAATAGGGAAACTTGGTTTACACATAAAATAAGGCAAAATTAATTAAACCTTGGAACTTGTCCTCAAGTCTTCATTGCCATTTCATTTTTGTACCCTCGAGCTGTGTACATGTTGAATTTCAGGATGAGCGCTGTATAGTAATTAATATCAGAATATTATATATTTTAAGAAGTTTTTTTTAAGAGAGAGAGTTCATTTAAAATTTGTCCAACTTTGACATTTTCTTTCCTGGGTTTGCTGTAAAATTCAAATCAAGTATCTTGCACAAATACATCAATATTTTAGAAGCTACTAATCTTATACATGCCAAAAAGAAGGCTTACAATCTTTAATAATCTTTAATGTAACACACATTCATTATATATGAGCCCTCAGAGGAGAAACTTGTATTGCTCAGAATCCTAAGTGCTACACAATGGTGACTTTGGGATAGTTAAATATCACAGGCTTGCTTTGTAAAATCATCATCAAATGACTTTAGTGGATTAACCCTAAAAGTCATTATGACTGCTTTGTCTAATAATCTACACCAAGCAAAAGGAGAGAAGTCTTTCTAATGTGACATTTTTGTGGTTACAGTTTTAACGAGATACCCTCCTTGAAATGTAATGTTAGAATGCTTGTCAATTCTCAGAGAAGCTGAGTCATCCTTTGCGGCTGAAAGAAAATGTCACCTCCTCTGTGAATTAGTCCCCAATTCCTCAAGCAAGATTATTTGCTCCCAAGGAACTGGTACGTGCTGCTGTTATGGCACCATTACCACATGGTGTCTTAGCTATTCTTGTGTTTATTTACCCAGTAAACTATGAACTCCATAGGAGTAGGGATAGTTTTTGGCACAGGAGGACACAATCAACACTTGTGAAATTGGAAAGTGTATCCATGACCAGTTTATCCCATTTAAAATATGGAAAAATTTGTGCACTTGTACGAAGCAACAGAAAAAAATGTTCAAAGAGCTGTTGCCATCCATATATACAACTGGGTGGATTCTGGGAAGAAAGAGAGACAGAAAGTGAAAAATCACCCCATAGGGGGGATGACCATGCCGCAAGCTCATCTCCTTCATTATCCTCGCGGGATATCAGGCATGCATGCACATGCGCCTGGTGTGAGTTTAAGCCACCTGGTCTGGGACTTGAACCATGGTTCACCACGTAGGAGTTCAGTGACAGCCATTACGTCAATTGCTGGACTCAGTTTTCTTTCTTTTTTTTTTTTTTGGAAAGATTTTATTTCTGTCTGGAGAGAGAGAGAGAGAGAGAGAGAGAGAGAGAGAAGCGCTCTTGATAGGGTCTCATGCTATGATCATCCCTGCAGCCTTCCCTGTCAGCTGGGATCATGGGTGTATATAGGTTCATATGGGAACTGAACCTCAATCTTCCACATGGTGGCTAGCATTGCAGTGTTGGGCTACTGCTGCATCATCGTGGCTGGGTCTGCACTCAGTTTTCTTATCTGTAAAATGGTGATTGAAACTATGCTATTGTGCAGAATTCTTGCAAAGATTAGTTGTTGGTGCTAAGATAAGGAGTATACAAAAGAGCCCTTAACCTGCTGTAAGAGTCAGGAGAGTCTCCTGGAAGGGAGTAAAGCCTTGATGGACATAGAAATAAGGAAAGGGCTGAGCTGGCCTGGTGGTAGTTGTTAAGCACCATGCATATGGAGTTGGATCCCACATGGCCAACTGTGGCTTGAATCTCAGTCTCTGTGGCTTGAAAAATATGCTGAACCCATGTGTGTATGTGCCCCAAATCCTGATGAGATGGAGGAAAAGAGACTGTGACCATACCCCATTGGGGGATGACTTCTCTCTCTCTCTCTCTGGCAAGCACACATGTCCTATGGCAAAAAAAAAAAAAAAAAAAAACTAAAAAAAAAAAAAAAAAAAAACTAAAAAAAAAAAAAAAAAAAAACTAAAAAAAAGAAAAAAAGAAAAAAGAAAATTTGTAAAAAAAAGAGAGGGGAGGGGACTTGTAAACTATGATATGCACACTTAAGCCAATAATAATTACAAAGTCACTTTAATAAGTGTGTGTAGCTGACATTTAAACTTATTTCAGAGTACATTTCTTATTTTACTGATTTCACTTTCTGACATAACCTTTGAATTTCTTTAAGTTTTTAGGAAGAGAAATGCTGTAATTTTTAGTTTATTTATTATTTATTTTTTAGTAGACTGTAATTATCTCCCAAATTTGGTCCATCATTTCCCTAGAGATGTTCCTGGTAGAACTTTAGTATTCTGTAATGTCTTCAGTCATCAACTGTGTAATGTGAGAACCTATTAAAATAAATAGACTGTGGACGTCTTTCTTGCTTTCATATCGAATGAGATAAGTGTGTGAGCTGAGTGTGTGTGTGAGCTGAGTGTGTGTGTGTGTGTGTAAACACATATATACATCTTGGATCTGATCCTGAGTTATTCCCTGGATATAAATAAGACACTTTGAAAGAAAGGCACATTAATGTTTCCAGGTCACTAGGGTTTTCAATAGAAGGCTGAACTGTAAATAGTTCCCCAGTGGTCTAACGGAAACGACGCACCATTCCTTCCAGCCCTCCCTTCCAGAGGGCTTAGCGTCCCAGAGAACATTAGTTGCAAGTATTTGGCTCATTCTGAGCTGGTATTGTGCATAAGGTCAAATTTTGGATTAACCTTTTGAGACGAAAAAAAAAAATCTGAGGAGAGCATCTTTGTGAACATTCTGTTTCTTAGGTAAATTATTTCACATGGAATTTACTTAGTGCACCACATAAAAATTCTTAACACAGAGTATCTCACACAGTGTAAAAATGTATTTCCCTTGAGTTGCTTAAATGTCATCGTGTTTGGTACAAAAGAAGAAATACCTCATTTTGCAAATAATCTTGCCAGTGCTTTCTCTGCTAGGGTCTCATACCTAACGGTGGCATCTACATATAGAGAATGCATAATCGAGTAATTATCTGGTGAGTGCAAACGACAGCGTCAACCACAGAGAGGATTCGGAAAGTCTTTACTTTGTTTTGTTATCTTTTAGAACAAGATTATCTGTCTAAAAAAATCTAGAAAATGATCTACACTGTTTCTAACGTATTTTGTCTGAACGACTTCTGTGAGATCCGCTAAACAGGCAATGTTGAGATGAAGTAGATTTGTTAGAATAGTAAGATCTGTTTCATGGTTGATCATATCTGGTTGTTACCAGTCAATAGCTGCTTAGGGGCTATTTCTTATTTATCTTTGAGTCTTCCTGGTGTCTTCGATTGATAGTAGGCAGTCTCTAAGTAGTTATCAACTTGATTTATATTCATTTTGTTTTGCAAAAAAATTTCTGGACCTCCTAAGAATCAGATAGTACTTGAAAAATATGCTCTGCAATGCTCCTTATTACATCTGGTTTAGTTTCCCATGGGGACTCATGTTATGTTATCGAAATTTGGAATATCATTGTGGAAGGAAAACAATGATGTGACAAGAAAAGCAGTGGTTAAAATTGGGTGACTTTTGGTAAATATAGCTAAAGTTAAGGCAGACCTGTCTGATCTAACAGAATTCATATAGATGAAGAGTTTGGGGAAACTTTGTGTATGGTTATCATATTATTGTAGTTTTTTAATTTTAATTTTTTTTAGAGAGGTTTTTGCTATAGGGCATGTGTACTCATCTGAGAGACAGAAAGAGACAGAGAGAGAGAAAGTGAGAAATCATCCCACAGAGGGGATGGCCATGCTGCAATCCCTTCTCCTCCATTCTCTTCTCGGGATTTTGGGAACATATGAACACACACCCGGCATGAGTTTTAAGCCACTGGGTCTGGGACTAGAACCGTGGTCGGTCATGTGGGAATCCAGAGACATAACCATTACGCCACCTGCTGGTCTCCATATTATCGTATTATGCAGTTTATCTTACTTTTGTCTTTTGATAGTTTTATTGGTAAGTCAGTCAGAAAAGCAGGTGAGGAAATGCACGTGCATATGGGCATGTGTAAATAAGATATAAATGAAGTTTCACTTCAATAAGATAGGACCTACTTGGAGCAATAGAATGGCCATTAACTGTGAGACTAATATGTGCCAGGCAGTCTTGTCAGACATCATTAATATATTGAATGCGTACATCAACCCCATGGGGTAACTGTTCTTTCCATTTTGTAAGATTAATAAGCTGCTCTTCAGAGATGTTTAATAACTTGCTCAAGCTCACATGGTAAGTGGCAGAGCTAGGATTCAAACCCCCAATTCACTGACTAGTAAATTGGTATCCTTCCCACGTATTGTACTTGACACAGAAGAGGCACCTACGCATAGTGATTCTTTACAGTGTCAAAACATCTTTTTTCTTTTGGGACACTACTTGTCTGTAATTATTACCTGTAGAATCTTCCTTTGAGTCTTAAGGCCAGATTAAGGCTTTGCTATGAAGAGTAATGAAATAGTCCAAGTTCAGCTTTCAGTACTGGTGACATTTCCACGCAAGTCAGTAATTGAACAAAAGTGAGTCACCTTGAACACAAGGGAAGTGAGAGGGTGTTTAAAGCTTTGTCTTTTGCTTAATATAACTAATTAAGTAATTTGATTTTTGAGCAGAAAGAAACGAATGAAAATGTTATTTCACTTTTCAAACCATGTTGAATTAATATCTTAGAACTTTTACTCCTGGCAGTAATGCATGAGCCCTACGGAGGAGCTGCAGGTGGAAGAAGTTAAAAATTCTGTTTCATCAGTTAGACGCAGGAGCCAAGGTGATATTTTGTCTCGGGAGGAGAAAAGTGTTAAAAGGGAAGCATTAGCTAGTTTCTAGTCAATCTTCTTTCCTATGTACACAGAATAATTATAAAGTTAAAATTAGAAGATAATTGATCTATGGTAACTTCTTTGTTCAAGTGCTATTGTACTTAGAAGAAGTCAAGCTTGCAGACAAGGAAACCTGGGTCTGCAGAGATCTGAATACCTACATTTCTTGGTGTGTTATTTGCCGGGTACAGTGTTGTACAAAACAATCACGATTCCGGATCTCATGGAACTTACAGTCTAGACGTAAAAAGGCATAACATTTTCACACGACAGCTTATGAGGACTGTTTTTTCCACTTAGCCAGGTGCATTTTCACTCATCAGAGAGAGAGGAAAGAGAAAGAGAGAGAGAGAGAGAAAGAGAAAAAGCATCTCCTATGGGGCATGGTCATGCTGCAATTCCTTCTCCGCCCTCTCTCTCCTTTTGGGATTTTGGAAATACATGCACATGGACTTGGCATGTTTCTCAAGCTGCTAGGTCTGGAACTTGAACCATGCAGCTGGCCATAGGGGATCCAGCTGCCTTAACTACCACGCCACATGCTGGCCCATGTGTGTGGACTTTTAAAGAGGCACCACAAAGAAAATTCAGCAACTCAGAGGGAGAAAAATTGCCTCAAGAAGGTCTACAAAGCCAGCCTAAAGCTGGAAGTGTTCAGAGGAACTGTGGAAAGACAAGATAATAAAAGGAAAACCAAGGGCTACAATGTAAATATCAACTAGTTAAAACATTGACAGGAGGTGATCACACTGCTCTTCCTTGGGGATGCTGATGTCGCTAAACAATAGAGAATACCTGGCATTAAAAGCTCAGACTGGAATGAGCACCAGTAAGGTTGCCTTTATTCACTGGAGATCTGAGACAGGTGCGTATAAATTCTAGCAACCAATCACATTCATATTATGTGAAGAGACTTTCATAATACTTAAATTTAAAAAAAAATTATTTTATTTATTATTATTATTACTTAAAAATATTGCTGTAGGGCACATGCACTCACGAGAGAGAGAAAGTGAGAAAGCAAGTCACCAGATCTGGGACTTGAACTGTAGTCGACCATGTTAGAGTCCAGTGCCTCAAACACCGTGCCACTTGCTGGCTCTCTTGTAATACTTTTTTATTTTTAAATCCTTATTTGATTTATTTATTTATTTTGCATACTTTCATTGAGCATTACCACAGCATACCGAATGTGATTTTCCAGCCAGAATACACTGTAAAGTGACTTAATCATACATGTCATTGTCAATTACATTTTCCCCCTCTATTACTTTTTGTTTTTTTTTTTTGGAGAGGTTTTCGCTATAGGGCATGTGCGCTCGCCAGACAGACAGAGACATAGAGACAGAAAGCGAGAAATCACCCCCCCCAGGGGGGATGGTCACGCCACAATCCCTCATCCTTCATTCTCCTCTCAGGATCTTGGGCACGCATGCACACGCACCCGGCATGAGTTTTAAGCCACCGGGGCCGGGACGCGAACCACGGTTGACTACATGGGAGTCCAGCGATATAGCCATTACGCTAACTGCTGGTTCTCTTCCCCCCCTATTTCTCACCCTCTGCCATTTCCCATCCTCCTCCCACTCTGTCTCTGGTTTCTGCAGTTGCTTTCCATTCCTTTATTCTTTCCCACATTGTATTGATTCACAAAATATTTTAATTAATCTAAATACTTTCAATAGTAAGTCCAGCTGATATATACATATCTGTGAACAAAAGCCCCTCATAATAATTTGAAAATTTTACTTATTTCTCCTATCTAGGTGAAAATAATGTAATGTAAAATTAGCCATCTTAAAGTGAGCATTTCGGTGGCACTGAGTCCAGTCCAAATATGTACTCAGCATCTCTATTTAGTCCCATACTATTTTCATCAGTCCAGAAGGACACTTGCTATCTATTGTATTAAGTAGTTGTTTCCTCATCTCCCTCCCTCATGTATCTAGTAAATACAAATCTGTTCTGTTTCTGTGGATTTAATTATGCTGCATATTTAACATAAATAGAATCATACAATAGGTAGCCTTTCGTGCCTGGCTTCTTCCACATAAAACAATGCTTTCCAGGTTCATCTATGTTGTAAGCATATGTCAGCACTTCACTCCTTTTTATGACTGAGTAATGTTCTGTGATCTGTACATACCACATTTTGTTCATGTATTCGTTCACTGGTAAGACTATGTCCATCTTTTACTTATTGTGGACAGTGCTGCCATATGTGAATATATGTGTACTTGAATGCCTGTTTTAATCCTATGTAGTACACCTAGGAGTAGAATTGCTAAGTCCTATCTATGGTACTTCTATGTTTAATATTTTGAGGAACACCAAACTTTTTCTACAGTGGCTGAACTGCTTTACATACCCACCAATAACATATGAGGGTTCCAATTTCTCTACGTCTTTGCCAACGCTTGTTACTTTCTGTTTACTGTTATAATTGTTGCTGTTGCCAACCTAGTGGGTGTGAAGTGATACCTCTCAGTGGTTTTGATTTCTATTTCCCTAATGAGACTCTTATGTGTTAGTTAATCATTTGTGAATCTTGTTTGGAGAAATACTTATTAAAGTCGTTGGGCTATTTATTAATTGGGTTTTGTCATTGCTGTTGAGTTGTCATAACAATTTTTGAGCCAGGTAGTTCAGCTCTTTTACGTTGCAAATTCAACACAGTAGTTTCAAAGGTGGGCCAGTTGGTGAAATGTGGGCAGAGAGAAGAGAAAGCGGAGAGCACAGGAGAGGTAGAACTTGGAGTGTGGCTGAAAGGGTATAACATCAATATTTACTTTCCCCAATAACTCAGACGAGGAAGGAATAACTTTGGCATGGCACTTTGACAGATACGCATTCCTAGAATCTGTGGCTTCGACTTCATTTTCATTGCCAATGTCTAGCTCAGTAATGAGCTCTCACTTTTCAGTGCACTGCACACACATTATCTTGCTTTAGCTTCATAGTCATGCCCAGTTGGTGCTATGATTCTAACTTAACAGATTAGAATTGAAGCTTCAGGAGATTTAGTAACTGGTTGAAAATCACAACTCAAAGGAGGCTGAAGAAGTAGGGATTGATGACTTCTCTGTTACTCCACGGAGGACTCACACTTTTTTCATTGCTGAAGATCTCTAACCTTTCTCTTTACCTTCCTCAATCAGCCTTCCACACTGGACTTGGGGTTTTTTCTTAAATGTAAATCTTATCATGCCACATCTCTGCCTGCAGCCTTTTAATGACTTGTCATCCTTCAAAGTCCCCTGCCTTCCCTTTTAACCAATCATCTTTTTCTTCCCTCATTTGTGTCCTACTTTACAGTCATGTCAACCTACTCCCAGTTTCCGGAATCTGCCGAGCTGTTTCATAACCTTGTGCTCACCCCATAGAGTTTGCTCTGTCTGGATTGTATTAGACTCCCCTCCCCCCAGCACTGCATTATGAACTTTCTCCCGTGCCATACAGCACACAGATTTTAGCAAATGAGGTAGTCAGGGGAAAGAAAGAGAGGAAGCTGCCATTGTTTACTTACTTCATCTTGACTACCTGGAATAGTCAAGGGAATTAACTGAAAAACCAGTAAGACAGCCTAGTAGTCCTATACAAGCTTTGAAAAAATCACCGACAGGAACCCATTAGAAAATGTAATGGAAAAGGGATCTTATTAAATGAGCTTAATAAAAATATGTAAATCCATATTTTAAAACTTTCTAAAATGTTATGAAAGATAGAAAAAGAGCACCAGAATCCATGAAAATATTCTCCATCTTTCGTGGTTTATTGTGGCAGTTAGCAGCTTAAGGTTTGACTACCTGAATTTGAATGTCGAATCTACCAGTTCCTTCCTGTGTCATCTCAGGAAAGTTGCCTCACTCCTCTTAGACTTAACTTCCTTGTTTGTAAAGTGAGAGTAATGTTATTATTTAACTCATGCAGCAAGTAAGAGAATGAAATAAAATGATCTGTTTAGAACTCTCAGTTCTGTGCTGGGCTTAGTAAATTCTCGAGAAACTATCCATTATAATAAACATGCCAGTTCTCCTTAAAGTAATCGGTGCATTTAATGCAATCCCAGTTGAGTATCTGTTTCTCTGTGTGATCATAATTGGATTGGAAGTTTGTCTTGGGAGAGTATTGTTTTTATTTTGTTTGTTTCCTGTTTTTGGAGTCATTCGTGTTCTGAGATGTGAATGTCTCCCAACAGAGATGTTTTGGTTTTGGTTTTGCCTTTGCTTTTGCCTGTGTTTTGCTGTCCATGTCTCTCTTTCTCTTCTTCTTCTTTAAAATGTTATTATTTATTTATTTATTTATTTTTAGAGAGTGATTTTTGCTATAGGGCTCATGTACTTGCCTGAGGGACAGAAAGAGACAGAGAAATAGAAAGCAAGAAATCACCCCCTGGGGGAATGACCACACCACAATCCCTTCTCCTCCATTCTCTTCTTGAGATTTTGGCCACGCAGGCACACGTACCTGGTGTAAGTTCTTTTTTGAAAGTTTTTTGCTATAGGGTGCATGCACTTGCCAGAAAGACAGAGAGAGACAGAGAGCGAGAAATCACCCTCGAGGGAGGATGGCCACGCCACAATCCCTTGGCCTCCATTCTCCTCTCGGGATCTTGGGCACGCACGCACACATGCCCGGTGTGAGTCTAAGCCACTGGGTCAGGGACTCGAACCACACTTGACTACATGAGAGACCAGTGACATAGCTGTTACGCCATCTGCTTGTCCCAAAATTAACTGGTTTTTAACACCATAGATTACCTTGGCTGTTTTTTTGATTTTATATAAATATATATAAATGCAGTATGTATTTTTTGTTTGTTTCTTTATGACTTCTTCTCCCCTCTTATCCCCCTTTTTAGGCAGAGCCTTGCTATGTCATGATCCTCCTGCTTCAGTCTCCTGAGTAGCTGGGACTGCAGGCAGTGCCTGGCTTTTAGGGTAGACCAAGAATTGTACCTAGGACTTCCACGTAGCCTCAGCCTACTGAGTAGCGGAGTTAACTGGACCTGGCTTCTTTTCCCAAACATTATGTTTGTGAAATTCAATCAGGTTATGTAATAGTTGTACTATTATTTACATTGCTGTGTTTATACTTTCTATTATTGATGTAAAGTTTGGTTATTCTCAGTTTTGGGGTATTACAAATGTTGATACAGTCTTGTTTATGTCTTTTGATGCCCATGTATATTGCATTTCTTTTGAGTATATATCTGAAAATAGAACTGCTTATAAGATGTATGTATGTTAAATTTTAGTAGATAATGCCAAAGAGATTTCCCAAAGTGGTTGGACAGCCTTACACTCCTACCAGTTAACTTATGAATGTTCTAATTGCTCCACATTCCTGACAACATTTGATATTGTTTATTTTATTCATTTTAGCAATTCTATTAGGTAAGTAGTGTTATTTCATTGTGGTTTTACTTTGCATTTCCCTGTTGCCATTGAAGACTTTTTCAAATGCTTTTTGGCCATTTGAGCATCCTTTCTTGTGAAGTGTCTGTTCAAGTCTTTTGTCCATTAAAAAAAATTACGTTATCTATCTTTTTCTCTTTAAATCCTTTATATATTTTGGATATGACTTCTTTGCCTGACACATGTATTGCAGACATCTTCTCCCAGTTTGTGGTTAACCCTTCTATTCTCAGTATGGTATCTTTTGATGTACAGAAAGTCTAAATTTTAAGGAAGCAAAATTTATCAAGTGTTTTCTCTTATGGATGATAGTTATGTGTCAAGTTTTAAAAATCTTTTCTGCTGGGACCAGCAGTTGGCATAATGGCTATGTCACTGGACTCCCATGTAGTCGACTGCGGTTTGAGTCCTGGACCTGGTGGCTTAAACTCACACCGGGTGCACGTGCATGTGTGCCCAAGATCCCGAGAGGAGAATGGAGGAGAAGGGATTGCGGCGTGACCATCCCCCCTGGGGGGTGATTTCTCACTTTCTCTCTGTCTTTCTGGTGAGTGTACATGCCCTATAGCAAAAACCTCTTCAAAAAAAAGGAGAAAAAAAAACCCTTTTCTGCCTATCTTCAAGGTCATGAAGATATTCTCTTACGTGTTAATTTCTACAGGTGTTATTGTTTTATCTTACTCACTCAGATCCATAGTTTACCTGGAAATGACTTTTGGGTATGGTGGGAGTTTAGGAGTAGATGTTTTCTTTTTCTTTTTCTTTTTTTTTCTTCCCCATATAGATGTCCAGTTGACTCAGAACCGTTTATTGAAAAGACTGTTCTTCCCTCACTGCTGTGCAGTGCCACGTTGATCGTATGGCCATGAATCTGTTTCTGGGCTCTCTTTTCTGCTCCACTGGCCAATTTGCTATCCTTATGCTAATACCAACCTGTCTTAATGCTAACTCTTGATATCTGATAGACTAGAGTGAGTCTTACCTTTTTGTTCTTCAAGAGAATTTTGGCTAATTCTGGTCTTACTTTCTTCTATATAATTTAGGAATTTTCATATTAAAAAATTGCTGGGTTTTGAATTGTAATTGCACTGAATCTGTACAGGTCAATATCTTTACAATATTGAAGCTTCCACTCCTAGAACATGGTAATCTCTCCACGTATTTAGATCTTCTTCATATTCTTCCAGTAATGTAGTTCTCTGTGTAGAAGTTTTTATGCTAATTTCTTAGGGTAGGGTTCCTGCACACTTACCTGTAGTATAGGTTTGAACCTATGACTTCACAAAAGGGGACACACACACACACGTATATATATATATATAAAATCTTTAAGAATGGTCCTGGGTTATGGCACACTCATTCATGGCTACCCTGGGTTGGTAGATGTGTGAGCACTTTTTCACTGATGTCCTTTTGAAGCTCCCAGCTTCTTTTTTTTTGGAGAGGTTTTTGCTATAGGGCACGTGCGCTCGCCAGACAGACAGAGAGAGACAGAGAGACAGAAAGCAAAAAATCACCCCCTGGGGGGATGGCCACGCCACAATCCCTTCTCCTCCATTCTCCTCTTGGGATCTTGGGCACACATGCACCCGCGCCCGGCATGAGTTTAAGCCACCAGGTCTGGGACTTGAACCACGGTCGACTACGTGGGAGTCCAGCGACATAGCCATTATGCTAATTGCTGTTTGTCCATTAAAAAAAATTACGTTATCTATCTTTTTCTCTTTAAATCCTTTATATATTTTGGATATGACTTCTTTGCCTGACACATGTATTGCAGACATCTTCTCCCAGTTTGTGGTTAACCCTTCTATTCTCAGTATGGTATCTTTTGATGTACAGAAAGTCTAAATTTTAAGGAAGCAAAATTTATCAAGTGTTTTCTCTTATGGATGATAGTTATGTGTCAAGTTTTAAAAATCTTTTCTGCTGGGACCAGCAGTTGGCATAATGGCTATGTCACTGGACTCCCATGTAGTCGACTGCGGTTTGAGTCCTGGACCTGGTGGCTTAAACTCACACCGGGTGCACGTGCATGTGTGCCCAAGATCCCGAGAGGAGAATGGAGGAGAAGGGATTGTAGCGTGGGCATCCCCCCTCGGGAGTGATTTCTCGCTCTCTGTCTCTCTCTGTCTTTCTGGTGAGTGTACATGCCCTATAGCAAAAACCTCTTCAAAAAAAAGGAGAAAAAAAAACCCTTTTCTGCCTATCTTCAAGGTCATGAAGATATTCTCTTACGTGTTAATTTCTACAGGTGTTATTGTTTTATCTTACTCACTCAGATCCATAGTTTACCTGGAAATGACTTTTGGGTATGGTGGGAGTTTAGGAGTAGATGTTTTCTTTTTCTTTTTCTTTTTTTTTCTTCCCCATATAGATGTCCAGTTGACTCAGAACCGTTTATTGAAAAGACTGTTCTTCCCTCACTGCTGTGCAGTGCCACGTTGATCGTATGGCCATGAATCTGTTTCTGGGCTCTCTTTTCTGCTCCACTGGCCAATTTGCTATCCTTATGCTAATACCAACCTGTCTTAATGCTAACTCTTGATATCTGATAGACTAGAGTGAGTCTTACCTTTTTGTTCTTCAAGAGAATTTTGGCTAATTCTGGTCTTACTTTCTTCTATATAATTTAGGAATTTTCATATTAAAAAATTGCTGGGTTTTGAATTGTAATTGCACTGAATCTGTACAGGTCAATATCTTTACAATATTGAAGCTTCCACTCCTAGAACATGGTAATCTCTCCACGTATTTAGATCTTCTTCATATTCTTCCAGTAATGTAGTTCTCTGTGTAGAAGTTTTTATGCTAATTTCTTAGGGTAGGGTTCCTGCACACTTACCTGTAGTATAGGTTTGAACCTATGACTTCACAAAAGGGGACACACACACACACGTATATATATATATATAAAATCTTTAAGAATGGTCCTGGGTTATGGCACACTCATTCATGGCTACCCTGGGTTGGTAGATGTGTGACCACTTTTTCACTGATGTCCTTTTGAAGCTCCCAGCTTCTTTTTTTTTGGAGAGGTTTTTGCTATAGGGCACGTGCGCTCGCCAGACAGACAGAGAGAGACAGAGAGACAGAAAGCAAAAAATCACCCCCTGGGGGGATGGCCACGCCACAATCCCTTCTCCTCCATTCTCCTCTTGGGATCTTGGGCACACATGCACCCGCGCCCGGCATGAGTTTAAGCCACCAGGTCTGGGACTTGAACCACGGTCGACTACGTGGGAGTCCAGCGACATAGCCATTATGCTAATTGCTGGTCCCAAAGCTCCCAGCTTCTTGCAGAAGCTGTTCATAGTGCTTATTTCTATGAGGGAGGTCTTCGAAAAATTTGTGGAAAACAGAATTAAAATTTGAGTTCATTTAGGTACAAACAATTTTAAAACTTGTGTAGCTTTTTTTTATAATATGTGTTTTTAAAATAAACTTTTTGAGGACTTCTCATAGAATGAGATTAGAAGTAGAAGATAGATGGAGAAAGGAGCCTCTCATGGAGTGTCTCATAATATTCTGCATTGCTTGATTTATTATTTGGTCACAGGTAATACAATTTCAATTGCAAAATGTAACAGCCAATCAGTCCCCCTCCCCCAGCTCAGGCCCCCAAATCCTGACAGCCCTAGTGGTTCTCTCTTTGCCTGCTCATCAGTTGTGCTCTAGCCACTTGGCTGTCTTTGATTTGTCTTTCTTCTTAGAGAGAGCCACTCTCCTTCTCACCTGAGGGCCTTTGCAGTTCATATTCTCCCCCTCTGTGATGTTCTGCACCTTTCTGCCTACTTAGTTTTAACTCAGCCTTTGGTGCTCTTAATTTTACAGCACATTTTCAGAGCATCCTTTCCTGGATTTCAGACCAGATCATGTTCCCTGGTATATGCTCTTTTAATATCTTATGTTTCTCTTTTGCAACATTTATCACAATTCTAATTAAATAATTGATATTGAAAGTAGTTGTATAATTCTAGATGTGAGTTTTGTTTGATCAGGGACTATGGCTATCTCACTTGCTGATCAACCCCAGGGTCTTGCGAAGGACCTTGTATGCCAAAGACCTTCAATAAATATGTATTGAAGGATCAACGAGTAAGTGAATGATATTTTGGGGGAAATTTTGAGCATCGTTTCTGATTTCCCTAAGTAGGCCCATGGAATGTCAGAGATCTATGTTGAAATATATGAATTCCTTTCTTGGGTCCATCTAGGACTGCACAGGTTCGTGCAATGCAGGCAACGTTATCTTCATACTGAGTGGATTCTGAGAATGCTGTCTGTAAGATGTCTTCTCTAGAATTCCCACTGCCTGTTGTCTGTGAAGACCCTCTGCCTATGAACAAAAGAATGTAACGGACCTCTAAGGATTTCAGTAGGAAAAGGTAATTATTTTCTGAGCTGAACCCTGCCTCAGAGATGCTCCCTTTACCCCCAGGAGCCCTTTCCTTTATGCTTATTCCTAGGCTCCCACCATCCAACATCTTCAGCTTCAGATGGATGCTGGTTTCTTCCTGCCTCTCTGGAGTTTTGTCACTGAACAATTTCCTGTCCATTGATCCTCATGAGATTATGCTGAAATTTCATTCCCAGTGCCATCAGGAGTGAAAGTAACCAAATTGAACTCTAGAGAATGTGCTCTAATACATAAGAACACAGCTAAGTAATTGCTATGTTGATCAGAGGAGGAAATCGTTCACTGTAAAATGCTGTGGGACAACTCATTTCCGAGCAACATTATAATGGGAATTACCTAAACAGATTCTGGATTTTTAAAAAGGGTCTCATGTATTCATCAGAGTAAGGAAAACATTTTAGTTCACTTAACTAAAAGGTCAGAACTTTTGATGTCCCAATTACAAAGGAAATGCGTTATGCACATGCTCATCAGCACTTAATGGATGACTTCAGTTATAACGAAGTTCAGTTGTGTTAAAACTCCTGCTCAATGATCCCTCGTGAAAGCCCTTCTTGCTACTCACTCTATAATCGGACGTTACATTTATCCACTGAAAAGATTTGAAAGGTTTCTTAAAAGGAAAGGCCATTAGTTCAAATATGCCAGCTTTCGCCTGTCAAAGGGCACTTTGCAAATAAACGTTAACTTTAGAAAGCAGAGCTCTTTCATTTTCAGAAAAAAAGTGATGCTAATTGGACTTTGCATGTGTTTCCTTTTTTGAGATACAGACCACAGAATTTGTTTATGACTATCTTTAGTATGAACAGGAAGCTTAAGATGAAATGGAAGAGTTAAAATGTTATAAAACTCATGGGAAATACGTTCCCAGTGATCCAGTGGCTTTAAAAAGTTCAATTTTTAAACATGTGAATGATGCAGTGTAGGGTTCTTTCTTCAGTAACAGGGAGGGGCATTGCTGTGCCAACCATACATTCTGTGCCTGTGATCAGCTGCTTATTATTTGTCAGAAGAATAGCTGGGGTGGGACGAATGCTGCAATATTTGGCTGTGGAAAAAGGGTTTCTCTGTGAGAAAAATATTAGTTTGTATAAAGGTCAAACCTGAAACTGTAACTTCTCAGCAGCACCCTACACCTAATCTTAACACTAACTTAGGTAGAATAAGGTTTTATGAGTAGCCTTTTGAGGCAGATAAGTGTTCAAGGATATGTGTTCAAATATTATTATTTCCTCATAAGAGATATCAAATATTCTTCATCTTTCTTATTTCCATTAAGTCTCACATCTGCACCATGAATTGTCCTCTTCAGCCAGAACAGGCCAGTTTATGCTGCTGCAACAAAAAAAGGTCCCAAATCATCTTCTGCTGGTTTAGGGATTGCTGGTGGATGGTAAGAAAAACATTGCCTAAGGCAGGAATAGTGTTTCTCTTTC
>NW_006159683.1:3083557-3105779 GCF_000334495.1 Tupaia belangeri chinensis | reverse complement strand
TTCCCTCTTCCCTGTAGACACACAATGAGATGTTGGCTATCCATGTGCTGGGCTCTCAGAGGGAGATGAGCAGCACAGTTCCAGCTGGACTGCAATGCAAATAAACTTCTGTTCTTATGAAACACAGAGACTTAGCAGCATAACCTGGCTTATCCTGACTAACGCAATATTTACTGTTGTTTCACAGGTGAGCAGACCAATGCTCATACGGGTTAAAGAGTTGGCCTAAGTCTCTAGTCAAGAGCCAGAGAAACCACATGTGAATTCTCTTTATATGTCAGGTTGCTACTCATTTGTGACTGGCAGAGACATGAAGAATTGATTTTTCTATCAACCATGAATCCTCATTCTAAAGAAGTTATTCTGATCCCATGTACCCCTGGGAATGAACTTGATCTTTTGTAAAGACAGAAACCTAACATTTTATTTTTTCAGCAGTGTAGGTAGAGTGACCAGCCATCCTGGGTTGTTCAGAATTGGGGTATTTCCCAGGATGCATGACTATCAGTGGTAAAACCAGAAAAAGCCCTGGGAAAACTGGAATGAGCTGGCCATCCTAGTTGTAGGGATGACATCTCTTAGCACCATTATGCAGCCTCGATTCCTACTTGCACCTTGTACTTCTTCCTATTTTAATATTTATCACATTGTGTTGTGAATGATGGACAGTTCAGTGTCTATCTGTCCTCAAAACTCAGAACTTCTGAGACTATTTCTTTTCCATTCTGTATTTTTAATTTCTTCTACGGTGCCTGCTACTTCAAAAGAGCTCGATAAATGTTTATTGACTGGATAAATAAATAGGTTTCTCTGTTGTTCTTCATTCCCTGAAACTGGTGTGATGTGATTAACTTTCTTCCCTTTGAGAATCAATTCTATCTAGATACTAATTTGACTATAAAGAAAGGCAAGACTCTTCCTTGATGGTAGCTACAAGCGTTCATAAAGCTTTTAGCATGACCCATAGTGTAAAATCACATAAACTCAGCACTGAGTTTCAACATAAACTGATTCCTTATTAGACCGTCTGAATAATTGAATCTCCTTGTTTGGCATTTGTTTAAAGACAGGAGGTCATGGGACAAATGGTGGGTATTTGAGTTTGTGGAAACATATGTTATAAATTTGGTTTAGCTGTTTCTGGTAACCGGGATTATTGTGACTGAAGATCCAGGCTTCCCTAGTCTGCCCTCCACCCTTGGGAATGCATAATAAAATGCCCTCCAAAACCAGAAGCAGGGAGAAAATAACCATGGGCATGCCTTGCTGATGGACTGCATTCATGCCCAGTTAAGGACAGCGAACAGTTGACTGAAAGCCCTGCTCCAAAAAATCAGAGCCAGATCCCATCCACTTGGATATAGTCATAACAGTCCTAAGAGGTATGTTGAGACTGAGCTTGGTGGTTCTTGACTTTATTTACAGACTAACTCCTCAGACATATTCATTTTCATCCGTCACCCACAGTATGTCTCTCCTAAGTGACTAAACTTCTCTGTGAAGGGATTTAAATTCTATAGAAGTGGCAAGAAGATCACTGAACTTGTACTTAGAGGACTTAAAAATCCCCTTCCTTAGTTTCCTCACCTGTAAAATGGGGTTTATTATACTTACCTTTCTTGCCTCCCTTGTAAAATGGCTTGTGAAGGTCAAAGGAGATTAAGTCAGTGAAAATGGTCTGAAGATTATAAAATGTAGAATGAATATAAGAATATGTACTTTTTACCTCTATTAGTCACCCAATTCTTTCCATCCTGTACAAACCTTACCTGGACTTCCTTAGGACTTCCTTTTATTTATCCCAATATTTTCCTCATTGCATGAAGGGAATAAACATTACTTTTTTTTTTCTTTATTCATGAGAGGCTGTGTATTTGCACATAAGAAAGGGAGGGTACCCTCCACAGGGTTTAGTCACATCGTGATCCTCTTCCTCCAGTCTTTCATCTTCTCAGATATTGGGCACTTCTGTCCATGCCTAGCATGTTTTAAGTTGTCCAGGCCAGGGATTCAAACTGTGGTCACCGTGTGGAATCCAGCTTCTCCTGAGCAGTGTTATTACTGCTACTCCACAAAACTATCCTGGGAATAAACATTTTCTTTGCGCCTTGTATGCACAGTCTCTTAATAAAAGACTTGTGACACAAGTACTATTACCTCAATTTCATACACGAATGCAAGTTTATAGTATTTCACCAGCTTGTCCAAGGGTCCAAGATCTAGCTCTAATCTAGATCCGAGGCTTAAATCTGAGTGTGCCTAACATGTGGGCCATGCCTTTTCCATCCACCACACTACTTTTCATGTTTTAAAGTGTGTGTGTGTGTGTGTTTTTTATCTTGGACTTGGTGTACAAGTTGATCTTGGGCTTGATCACAACATTCTGATTTCCTACATTTTTATCATATTCTCATAGCTTTTTTACTCCTGACTGAAACATCTTACCCTTTTTTTTCTGACAGTCATTCCTACATTTTTATCATATTCTCATAGCTTTCTTACTCCAGACTGAGACATCTTACCCTTTTTTTTTTTCTGACAGTCCTGTCCATTTCTTGAATCTTTGTACTTGTTGTTAGGTGGACCTCTCTTGAGATGTAACAACTAAAGCTGCATGTTACATCCTAGGCATAGATGCTCTAGGGTTGGGTACCAAGGCAGGATGCCATTTCTGGATATGTTGCCAGTACTTGCCATGATGCCCAGGAATTATTAGCTTTTTTGGCTGATGTAGGACAATTCCAGTGGAACATCTTCTGCCTATAACCAGTAACCATGTGACCAGACTTCAGAGAACACAACGTCTTGAGGTCTCTAAAATCATCCATTCATTTATTGATTCAACATGTATGTATAAGCACTTGTGCCAACTTCTGTTCTGTTGTGGACAGGGCAGAATAAAATACTCCAAACCTTAGTTTCATGGAGCATGGAGAGTAGCATAGAGAGACAGTTAGTAAATACAGAAGTGCATGTCAGATGATCAGTGACATGCCGGAGAATAAAGCTAGATAAGACAAAGAAAGGGAAACTGGGCAGAGGACTTGCCTTTCTACATGGGATAATTAGGGATATTTCTGATAAGGTGACCTTTGAGTATTAAGGAAGTAAAGCTTATATCTGGGAAGAGCATTCAAGTAATAGCAAAGGGGAATAGCAAAGGTTGTAGGGAATAGCAAAGGTTGTAGGGAAGCTACTTGACATGTTGGAGGTATGCCAATGTAGTTGGAGCACTGTGAGAGTAGAGACGATTGTGGGAAATAAGGTGAAAGATGAGGGTGAAAGATGAGGTCGGAACATTGAGATCAAGGAGAGGCAGATGATGTATGGTCTTGTACATGATGGTTAGGATTTTTGTTTTATTTCTGTGTGAAATAGGAAGCCAGTAGAGTATTATGAGCGAATAACTGGACCGATTGGGCTTACCAGAATAAGAACTTACTATGACTGCTCTGTAGAGTACAGAATGTAAGAAAGAATGGTGAAGGCAGGAAGGCCAGTTTGGTAGCTATTGTAATAATCCATCCTAGAGAGGCTGGTGGCTTGGATCGGGGTGATTGTGGAAGTAAGGGAAAATGAATGGATCCTCATATAGATTGGATATGAGTGAAATAGATGAGTCAATGAAGATGTCAAGGTTTTCAGCTTGAGAAACGGGAAGAACTGGATGAATGGAGTGCCTTATATTGAGTTGAGGAATACTGGGGGGAGTATGTTGTGTGTGTAAGTGTGTGCATGCACACATGTGTCTGTATGTTTGTATGTGGTAGTAGGAAATAGGGAGTTCTATTCTGTATATTTGAAGTTTGAGATATATCCAAGCAAGAAAACCAAATTTGCAGCAAGATATGTGTGTGAAGTGTTCAAGGGAGAGGTTAGAGTTACACATTTGAGATGATTGAAGTCTTGGGGCTAAGTGAGATTACATAGATAGAAAAATAGATTAAAAAAAAAAGGAGGTCAGTGGACTGAACCTTGGAGGCATACTCCAACATACCATTTAGAGCTTGGGGGGATAGATGAATCAGTAAGAAGAGCAGTTGCTTAGATAAATACAAAGATGTGTGCCAAGTGATTAGCAACATGCAGGAAAATAAAGCTAGGTAAGATAAATAAAGGAAGTCCGGGCAGAATATCTGCCTTTTTACCTGAGATAGTTCTGGACATTTCTAATAAGGTGACATGAGCATAAACTGAAGGCAGTAAAGCTTATATTTGGGAAGAGCACTCCGGGTAGAGAGAAGAGCAATAACAAAGGTTAGAAAGCAGTTTTGGTGGTTGTGTGGGCCCTATAAACACTGGAACTATGTATTAGAGGTCTACTTCCAAAGTGGGGGCCACAGGGAATATTGATTCTTTTGCATGGGGCCACTAAAGAGCATAATTGTGAAAAAAAAAATACCAAGAGAATTCTTATCATTAAAAAAAATCAGCAGGAGAGATTGTCTAGTCACTCCCAGGATAGAAAATTAGGTAGAATTAGCTAAGACTAGAGAAATTTGCTTCACTGAGTAGAGAGCAAGGGAATCATATATTCTTGGTGATGTAAGTGATAGAAACAAAGTTCCAGAAACAGTTGATACTATGGACATGGCCAATTATCAGCATGTGCATTTATAAATGCACACAATCAGTCATAACAGAATGTATATTAAGAAAATCACCTGGTCTGGCCCTATAGCCTGGTGGTTAAAAAGAGCTGAATCTGATATGGCTGACTGGTTTGAATTCAAGTCCTGGTGTCTTGAGGAGCATGCCAGGCACATGTACATGCATGCCCCCCAAATCCTGAAAGGATGGAGAAGTTGAGGAGAAGGGATTGCAGCATAACCAAGACTCATTGGGTGGATGTGGGGGATGGTTTCTCCTTTCTCCTCTCTCTCTCTGTCTCTGTTTCTCTCTGGACAGCAAAACTACCTCATCTAATAGATGACCAAAGCTACATTTGCAAAGGGAGTGAAATGTTAATAGATTTTTTTAAAAGTATAGTCTCCTTTCATTCTGTGGACCCTGTATACCCCCACTCCCCCATTACCCCATTCCAAGTTTGACCAGCTAGATCTTTACTTCCCAAGGGCCATTAGAGTCAGTGAAAAAGAGATATCAAATTCTCAGTTAAGTTGGAAGCGTCTTGATCTTTGTATAAGACAGAGAGATTTAAAAGAATAATAGCACAGAGACAAGGGCTCTCTGAGTCAGATCGTGAAGGGAGAACTGGAGAGACTGAGGCATGAATGGGTGCTACATAGGGGCCCACCACCATCGCTGTGGGTGAGGTGAAAGAGATGTCTCCAAGCATCAGATACTCTCAAACCACCTATCGTAAATTCTGTAAGGAGCTTATTGTTTCCTCTGGCTCCATTTTAGAGGAGAGATTCTGAGTCTGTCTCCTAAGGAAACAGCAGAATGTCCACTTGGGCTACTGTGCTAGGGAGGGAATGGGATTCCTGGCCTAAGGTTCATACCGATTTGAGCCGTCTGTGGGAAGCTCTGTCTTTAGGCTCTTTTCTGTCCCTTCCAAGTGTCAAGTAGTAGGATTGGCTGAGGCTGCTTCTGTTTGGGACAGGCTAACACCCTTGGCAGACCTGGCAGGATCAGCTGAATCTCTTTGAAGGTCTTCATCCTTTCACACTTTTTTTTTTTTTCTGAGGGGGAGGGATGGAGCCTTCTTTGTGCCCACAAATGTAGATTTAGTACTCATTTCTTTATGTTCCAATACTATCTCCATTAGAGAATTTACCTTACTATATAGCCTAGGTGCCTCTCTCTCCTACTAGACTGAAAGCCTTTTGACCAAGACATGATTTTCTATACTACTGCTGGGTAGTGTCTGGGTCGTGGTAGGCAAGCAATCATTATTTGTCACATCATAAAGAGTATCAAGTGTGTCCACTGTCTAGACCGCAAGTGTTCTGTCACCCAGTGTGAGTAACTGGGGTAAGGGAGGACAGTGACTTGTACAGGCAATAAACACTTCTGTCCAAAAGATGTTCAGTCACAATGAGTAAGATCACCTCAGTGTGTCTTCTTGTCTTTATTCTGTTTCCTTTCCTTCGCATAACAGATTGAGGCCCATTTTCTGCAGAAAACCTTTACTGACTTTCTAACTTACAATCTGTTAGCCAGTCCCCTTCTTCCTCAGACATTTCCTGTTATCACTGTGATTGTAGCCATAAGTACATGTTCTTAGATTTTATAGTCAGTCTCCTATTTTGGCCACATTGTGTTCTTAGAAATCATGTCTTTCATAAAACAGAACATTTTATCCTCTACTGACAATGTTGTAATTAATTTTTAAAAGGTTTTTGCCACAGGGTAAAAACAGACAGAGGCAGAGAGAAGAGAAGTGAGAAATCACCCTCCGGGGGGATGACCACGCCGCAATCCCTTCTCCTCCATTCTCTTCCTGAGATTTTGAATACATGCAGACATGTGTCTGGCACGATTTTCAAGCTGGTTGGTCCAGGGCTTGAACCACTGTCTGTCGTGTGGAATTCCAACACCTTAGCCACCATGCCTTTTGCTGGCCCTGAATATTGTAATTAAAATAAAGGGCTAATAAGGTTCATTATAAAATAAATAGACATGTCAAAAGACACAGCTACAATCATAATCCTCTAAAACACTTTAAAATAGTAAAACCACATTGCAAATTCTATATAAAACAGTCATAAATACACATGGATTATACAAGGATGCCTGGAATTACGTAATATATATATATAAAAGCATAGAATGACAATTTCCTCTATCATAAATTTTTTTCTAAAACCAATATACAATTTATGATGAATATCTTCAACACATTAATGAATTTCTTTGGCTTTTAAATTACAAATGAAGTGTGGAGGATTATTTAGGTACTTTCGATCTCTTTTTTAAAAAGTCAGCCACAAATAGTTTAAAGTGATGCTCTTTCTGACCTTCATATGTTGTCTTCTTCAAAGCAGGAGCTTTCCTAGTGATTCAATTGATTCTGTAGTTGCACCCAAATTAATAGACTTCAGAGATGTTCTCTATCATCTGACAATGATGATGTTTCTCTCCCCCTTGGCAAAGATGACCCAATATCCTCTTTTCTCTTTCTTTATTTAAAGGCATAACTGCTCAGAAGACAAAGCCAGAGATAGAAAAAGACACACACTAGCCTTAAATCACTCGAACTCTATTTCCTTCTGTGAGTGAGTCTTTCTGGATTTAATCTTTATTGTAAAAGCAATAAAACAATTGCTGATTGCGTGCAAACTCTAAAAAAAAAAAAAAAAAAAAAAAGACTTCAAAATGTCCGCGACATGATTTCTAAAAGTTCTGTCTATCTGTGCATAAAATTCACCAAAACATTTTATCAATGTTTATTGAAGGCCTACTGTGTGCCAGGCCTGATGTGGAACTCAGGTGATGCTGAGAAAAAAGTATCACAATTTGCCTTTAAGAAATGACTGTGAGGTTTGGGTGTTGGAGCAACAGCACCTGAATCTAGTCATGAGAACTTCCTATACAGGATGGTAGTAGATTTCAGCACTCCTTCTCTCAAATATTTTGGTCCTCTGACCAATGTGTTGGAAGGACATTTAGATACAGTTATACAATAAGCCTCTATGTTTTCTAGTGAGAATTGGAATTTGCTTCCTGTGTAATTAAGAAAAATCTTATAATCCCATTAAAAACATAAATAAGATTATTGTGATGTTGGGTAAATGACGATATTATAGGCAACAGGGAATCCGGTTAAGGAACTCCAAGGAGGAGACAGTAATGAGGAAATGCGCCCTTTTGCCTCGAAGTATGGGACATATTGAGTAATGGTTTAAGGAGGAACCAGACTGAATAGACTAGCCCAGACTTATATGGTTTAGCTAATATTTTCTCTCTGAATTTTCAAGTTTTTTTTCTTTTTTCAGGAGGTATCAAGTTCATACTTTGATGAAAATAATACATGTCTATGTGCATGATAATTTGCTAGGAGAAACAAATAGCATCAGGGATAAGATTATCTCCAAAAATTCTGTTAAAACACAAGATCTGCAAACAAAGAATTAAGCAATCCAGACGTTAATGATGGTACGGAAGTTTGTTTGTCTGTACAGTTGCTGCTGTGCAGCAGACTTATCCACCTTTCTCAACTCACAAAATGATTCTCCCATGACTTTTTGATAAGCAAGAATACAACCAAAATCAAAACTCTAGAGGTTTTCTTTTTTCCCAGAGGCCACAGAGTCCTGTATTTGAAACCATTACTCTGAACTTGTAACATATATATCTTTTGCACAGAATACATTTCTAAAAATAAGATATGAACTCAATGGAAAATTAAACGAAAACATGAGCTGTCTCCATAAGCATAATGCTCTAGAAATGAACATATTTGCAAATAATCAAGGAGACCAGAGAGTTACCACCCCCTTCATTGTGATATCTTCTTGCTTCTCCTCCCTCCAGGTCAGCCTTTATGTGCCTTCTCCAATTTTTGGAACTGGACAAATGTCTCCCTTACTAGACTTCTTTCAATGAGTGGCTCCCTTTCATGTTCAGTAAAAGCTGAACTCTTCAGCTTGGCACATAGGCCTCTCAAAGTTCATCTCCCACCACTTCTCAGCACACACCCTGTATTCTCATCACCTGCACCCTTCATTGAGCATGTAATACATATATCTTTGTGCTTTTGCATAGAAAATACCTTCTGCTTGGAAAAATGTTTAGAAGTCACCTGTTCCAAGGGATCTTTTTCTAATTTTGCAATGAAAAGAAGTCATTTTGCACAAGGGACCTCTATGATATCCTTGTCAAAATGCTTCACCATTATTTATCCAAACTGAACTCTTTCTTTTTATGCCAAAGTTGCTGCCATGCCCTCAGAGTTTGATATTGAAAATAGAGTGGTCAAGCACTACCTTCTTCCAACTTGAGAAGTTAGATCTACTGGGATTGCAAAGGAACTGCATAAAGGATGGCTTTGTGAACTCATTTGCTACCTTTAAAATATAAAAAAGTTAAAAGATTCAGAGTAGGAAAGATGATTTTTCAAAAGCATTGCAATATGTGCTGTATGTTTCTCTCCCCAAGCCCACAATGAGGGGATGGAGGGAGGGATTTTCCTCTCTCCTTGTCAAGCAAGAGGACCATTCAAAAGAAAAGCAGAAGTCCTATGAGGTTTGAGGGGCAAATCAATGATCACCAGTTTTATGCCTGAGAACGATGAGGGCAAAAACTACGAATAATGAGAACAAAAACTCCCTGTTAGGAGATCAGAGGGAGCCAGGTCTTTACTGAGCATATGCTACACTTGTGTTTCTTGACCAGACAAGGGACCCATGAATCAGAGCAGCCTGTAGCCATTTTGAACCAAGAAGATGACAGAAGAGAAAGTTCTGACTCCAATAGAGGAAGTGTGAGAATGAATGGCAAGGAGCAGAGAGGAGTCAGAAGCCAGAAGAGAGGCATTACACATGTCAAAGGGGCTATTCAGAAGATTCCAGTTGGAGTCTGGATTCCACAAAATCACCCATGATAGGAAAAGTCAGCTCTAACACCTCCAAGACCGGAGAGCACCAACGCTCACAAGGGCACTTGGTAGGCAAGATGCCTTCTACTTATTTATCTCTGACTTTCATGAACCTCAACCCTGGAGGAGATAAGAGTGATGGGGAGGGACAGAGACAGAAGTGCAAGAGGTGGAGACAGTTGAGAAACTGTCCCTGATCCTCTTCCTCACACCTTCTCTCCAGCCCAAGGCAGCCACAAGTGGGGGAGCTGAAAAGCTTTAGTTGTGAATGACATTTGGATTATTGAACCAAGTCAGACTAAGTCATTAAACGAAAATCAGACTGCTCTTGTGACTAACAGAAACAGTGGGACTTTTCATTAAGAATATTCATAAAAGTTTATGGGATCTATTCAAGATTTCTTCCACTTGGTCCAGCCTCTGTGGCATCGTAGGTCAACTGTGGCTCAAGTCTCTGACCTGAAATCCCTAGCATTCTGGAGAGCTGGAGGACTGGAGGAAGGGACCATGGCATGACTAGGCCCTGTGAGTATGCTTCTCTTTTCTTCTCTCCCATGTACCTGTGCTTTATCATGAAGAAGAAGAGAAGAAAAAGAAGAAGAGAAGAAGAAGAAGAAGAAGAAGAAGAAGAAGAAGAAGAAGAAGAAGAAGAAGAAGAAGAAGAAGAAGAAGAAGAAGAAGAAGAAGAAGAAGAAGAAGAAGAAGAAGAAGAAGAAGAAGAAGAAGAAGAAGAAGAAGAAGAAGAAGAAGAAGAAGAAGAAGAAGAAGAAGAAGAAGAAGAAGAAGAAGAAGAAGAAGAAGAAGAAGAAGAAGAAGAAGAAGAAGAAGAAGAAGAAGAAGAAGAAGAAGAAGAAGAAGAAGAAGAAGAAGAAGAAGAAGAAGAAGAAGAAGAAGAAGAAGAAGAAGAAGAAGAAGAAGAAGAAGAAGAAGAAGAAGAAGAAGAAGAAGAAGAAGAAGAAGAAGAAGAAGAAGAAGAAGAAGAAGAAGAAGAAGAAGAAGAAGAAGAAGAAGAAGAAGAAGAAGAAGAAGAAGAAGAAGAAGAAGAAGAAGAAGAAGAAGAAGAAGAAGAAGAAGAAGAAGAAGAAGAAGAAGAAGAAGAAGAAGAAGAAGAAGAAGGATTTCATTCACTTTCTATGCAGGGAATATATAACCCACAGAATGGGAATAGAAGACCTGCACAGAGAGGGATTAGAATCCCACCCCCAACACCTCCCAATCCAATACCTTTTCTTCTGTTCTTCTCTCAGGATCTTGGGCACTCACGCACACACACCCAGTGTGAATTTGAAGCCCCTGGGTCTGGGACTCGAACTGCAATCAACTACATGGCAGTTCAGCAACATAAACATTATGCCATCTGCTGGTCCCAGCAAACGAGTTTTAACGTCATCAATATGACACTTGTTAGAGCTGGCATTGCATGGGTTAGTATACACAACTGCTTTTCAATCCTAGTAACACCTGGTGTCCTTGATCTTGAGAGTATTTTCTTCATTGCACCTGAGCTTATTAACCTGGATGTCTGGGTCTCCTTGCATCATCTCCTCAAAGAGGAAACTTGTTTCCCTGATGGGTGGAGGCAGAGCGGTTGCTTTGTTCCATGAAGTAGCAATTTTTTTTTTTCCAGGAAGTAGCAAAGAGTTATGGCTGGGGGGGGGGAACTGCTCTTGTATGGACACTCATCTGTCTTTCGCTATCAGTCACCTGCACCCTCACTTTCAGAGGTATCGAGGACTCTCATTCCCAAATCTTTCTGAAATTCTAGCATAACTTCCTTCTGATCTCCTCCCAAAGCTGTTTCAGCTTCTTTAGCTTGACTAAATCAATTACCCCTGATTTTTCAGCTTCCAATATTTTGTTGCTTTTGCTTCCTTTAATCTTTGTATTCTTATGCCTTAAACAAAGTCTTTTATCAACATTTAGGCAAGGGGCAGGAGAGACTGGGAAAAAGCTATAATTAATATGAGTATTTGGCCCAGTCATGGTGGCACACAAATATCATCACCACTTGGGAAGCTAGAGGCTGCATGGGAGGCCCAGGCATGGTTCGTGGGCTAACCTAAATATGCAGGGCACAGTTGTATATACCTTTCTATTAGTTAATTGGGGGGCTGGGACAGGAGGATAATGACACAATAATCTCCTGAAAAAAGAAAAGCTTATCTATGTCTTTTTCCCTTTCCCTCTCTCTCTTTCTCACGAAGGAAAAATATGAGCACTCAACTTGCCATGTATAACCTGAAGTAGGTATAATTATTTTCCTTTTTTATATTCACATATACATAACTACTTTTATAATCAGAAAAAAGAATTAGAGTTGTAAAACAGAATTGATTTGCAAATATAAAATGCACATGTCCATAGTTTTCTATATTTAAAGTTAATAATAATAAAAAGTATTGCAAAAAACCACAAAATTATGTAGCGAACAAACATTTCAGCATTTTGGTAAAGTGGTAATCACTAGGTGCTGAGTCTATCGGTGAAGGCTTCTTGGTGGAGGTAGTCATTTTTCAGGGTTCTAAACAATGGATAGATTTTGGATTCCTTAAGGGTAGAAAGTGGGTTTCTATTTAATTAATTTATTAGCAATCATGTGTAATTTGGTGCATTATCTACTTAGAGTAGCCATTGCTTTGGCCTTCTCAACGTGTTCTCCTTTTCTCCTTCCTCTCACGTAGAGACAAATCCTTGCTAGTGGAGAATAAAGTGAGCACAACAGATCAGAGCAGAGCTTGGAAACAGAGAAGACTGGAGTCAAGACCTGAGCCTGATTCAACTATATCTGAGGTCAGAATGCCCAGGACTTACAACTTGAAGGGGTCCACCTTTTTTTTTTTTTTTTTTTTTTTTTTGCTTAAGTTAGTTCTAGTTGGATTTCTATCATGTGTATCATAAAGAGCCCTAACTAATATGACAGGGTAATAAGATTATATTTAACTCTGACTTTTAAAAGAACACCACAGTGCACAGAGCTAGAACTCAATTTATAGTCTAACAAAATTACAACTTGCGGGTTGTTTCTCATTATGCTTATTGGTTGTAGATAATTCTTATCCTTTGACTCAAGGCAAAATGGGAACAGACTAATGTCTGCATTTTCCCTTTGGAGCTTGTTATTTTTCTCATAACAGATGAATTATTTGTAAGCAAAAATTAAAGATAAAAATCAATTCCCATCCTCTTGAAAAAAATGTGGTAAGCACATCCCTAGAGTTATGAGAACTGCAGAGTAATTCATCTATAGAGTGCTTCTGGAAGGCAGAGCCCACCAATTCCCCATAATTCAGAGTGAAGGGAACTGATGCTTTTATGCTTATACAACAGAAATTTTTTTCTACAGCAGTCAGGGAAAACAGCAAATCTGTAGGTGACATACCAAATCATTTAATTATTTAATTATAGCTAATTAATAAGCACACACTATACGTCTACTGCTGTTTTCAGAGCTTTTTTTTTTTTTGGAGAGGTTTTTCACTATAAGAGCGCGTGCGCTCACCAGACAGACAGAGAGAGACAGAGAGACAGAAAGCGAGAAGTCACCCCCCAGGGGGGATGGTCACGCCGCAATCCCTTCTCCTCCATTCTCCTCTCGGGATCTTGGGCACGAACGCACACGCGCCCGGCGTGAGTTTTAAGCCACTGGGTCCCGGACGCGAACCGCGGTCGACTACGTGGGAGTCCCGCAACATAGTCATTACGTTAACTGCTGGTTCCCTTCAGAGCTTTTTTATGTATTACATAAACCCAAAGGTAAGTACTATTATTGTCATCAGGTCCAGTTGCAGATGAGAAAACTAAGGCATGAAGTTGTTAAACTGGTATAGGCACCTAGTCAGTCTGATGCTGGTATGGTATGCTCTTAATCATTGCACTACAATACTCTGGGTTATTAGTCAACTTCTAGAAGTACCCTTTTTATTCCAGCAAGTCTCGTGTCTCCACTGACAAACCAAGAGATTTGGGTTTTAGACAAGGGACAGAATTACCCAGATAATCAGAAAAAGGGGAAGGAAAGCAATTTCTGCATGAAAGGTGATCCAGGACCTGCAGTTTATTATTGAACCATCACAGGTGACCATGCATGACCCAGGCACACAGGAGTGTATTCCTGAAAAAACAGTCAACCTGGTGGACTGGATAAAAGCCATTGTAAGTGTGTTTATCCTGAGAAGGGGGACTATTTAACTTCCCAGAAATGCCAAGTGGAACACTCCAGTGAAAGTAGCTAATTTGTTTCATATGTACAAAACCATGTGAGACTGACTTTATTATTATTGGGACATTCACCCACTTAATATACTTGTTATTCAGGTCATGGCAAATGCTATAAAAGGGACCCTCTTATATGGGCATCCCACTTAGTCTTACTGCTGCAAAATTCAACAATCTTATGAAAAGCTTTATCAGTTTGTGTCTCACTGTCCCATATAGGTCTTACTGATACCAATATTGTTAAAGTAATTAGCAAAACAAAACAAAACAAAAACCTGGAAGAATCAAAAGTGATCTAGGGCTTTGTCCCCAGAAAGGTGTTAAGTCTTTAGATGGTTTTTGAGAAATGAGATGAATGTGTTAGACATTGATGGTATTGAAACAAAGGTATTGATACATTACTGTCAAGGCTGGGTGTACCAATGAGACCCTCCGCTGTCCGCCAACGTTAATGGGCCCCAAACAAGTCCTCTTTATTTACCTCACCTTGAAGGAATTTTAACCTAAGGGGGGACCAGAAACTTGGTGTAATGGCTATGTCACTGGATACCCATGTAGTCGACCACGGTTCGAGTCCTGGACCTGGGGGCTTAAACTCACGCTGGGTGTGTGTGCATGAGGGCCCAAGATCTTGAGAGGAGAATGGAGGAGAGGGGATTGTGGTGTTGCCCTCCCTCTGGGGGGTGATTTCTCCCTTTCTGTCTCTCTGTCTCTCTGGTGAGCCCTATAGCAAAAACCTCTCTGAAAAAAAGAAAAACTTAAAGGCAAAGTTTAAGCTTTAAGCTCCAGTTTTCTCTCTGGAGAGATGTTCAAGATGTCATGAACCACTAAAGGGCAGCTAACCCAAACTTGAAGGTTCAGAGACATTTCCCTGAAAGAGGTCATACTCAAGTTGAGAGCTGAAAGATGAAAGAGAATTAGCCAGGAAAGGAAGGGGAGGGTTGGAAGTAGAGATTCTAGGCAGAGGCACTAACATGAGCAACTAATTAAAACATGAACTGAGTGCTTACCATGTGCTTAGCACAATGCTGGTATTTTAACTGTGGTTTTTGTGATGATCTTATTTTTCTCATTTATAGATGAGAAAACTGAGGGCTAAAGAGGTTAAGTGAATTGCCTGAAATTATAGCTTATGAGTGGTGGGTCTAAGATTCAGATCCAGGCCAGCTAGTGGCGTGTGGTTAAGGCAACTGGATCCCACATGGCCATTGGGGACCGTTTGTGTCTCAGACCTGGTGGCTTGAAGAAATACACCACGCGCATGCACATGCATACCCAAAATTCTGAGAGGAGGATAAAGGAGAAGAGATTGTGGTGTGGCCTGGCCAGCCCCACTGGGGGTGATTTTTCCCTCTTTCTCCTTCTCTATCTGTCTCTCTGTGGAGAACACACATACTCTACAGTAAACTAAAAAAATAAAATAAAGATTTAAACCAATTCAAAATCATGTTTTAGTTGCTAGAACAAAGCAAAGTGCAGTAAAGAACAAAACAATTCCTGCCTCCCATGGAGTGAACATTCTGATGCTCTTATTATGGAAGTGAATCTGGAGCAGAGACACCTGACATATTCAGTAAACGAAAGGCTCCTTCATCCCCAAAGGAATCTTGGGAGTTTGCCACCATAATTCCTTATTGAGTGTTGGTAGAACTATTGACATGCCAGGGTTGGTCCCTGAGTTTGTCTTTGAATTTTACGGACATTCATACACCACTTTAAAAAGCTGATGAGATTTATCTCTAATTTAAAAATTTCTCTGACAAGTATTTCATCTGTTACAAGAGAAAAATAAGTTCCAAAGGGGAAAATGAGCACATTGCTGTACTCCATGTCCGAGAAAGCAAAATTAATACTTATTTGCTGCCAATATGTTTAATTAGGGTAGACAGAGAGAAGTACCACGTAAATTGTGTTTTTGTTAAAAGTCCCTGAAAGAAATAGACATGATATTGAGTGGTCAGAAATCTATGTTCCAGGAATTATTTTTAAAATATACTGACTCTGTTTTATAAGAAGAGGAATTTATAAGAAGAGGAATTCAGAGACCAGAGTGGGAGTTTAGTATCATAAATATTCTGTAGATTTAAAAATATGGTTCTTTAAATTTATCATTCCCGTATAGCAAGGATAGAAGATTTTATAATAGTGGACACAAATATTCTTGGTTCTTTACAAATATTGTTTAAATTCTGTTCTTTTTTCTAGCTAAATTGCTGAGTTAAAACTATATCATAAAAATAATGTACTTTGATTTATATAATAGGTCATCGGGAAACTTTTGATGTATTTTTCTATTTTTTTAATGCAAAAATGCATCATGACTTTCCTGACTACCCAATAATATTAGTAATAATATTTTATAACTGCTGAGCTGATTATACTTATATGTTATTTCATTATATACTCCCAACCCTGTGAGATACACATTATAACTGATACCAATTTAGATATGAGGAAATTATGTTCAGGAACGTTATATGATTTTTTCCCAGTATAGTTGGAGCCCCAAATTGGGAATTCTGACTACAGGTTCTGAGCTGAGTGGGCGTAATGATTTTGAGGATGGGCCATAGAATCAGTTGGACATGTAGCTATTCCTCAAATATATCCTTGCAAATTACTTAACCTTATCAATCATCAGTTTCCTCTTCTGTGAAATGGGTATAATACCATATACTTCATAACTTTGTGGTGATGATTAAATGAGATTATTACTAAATGTGAAGCACTTACTTGGCATATAGTATATATACTCAATAAATATTTTTAGTATTATTTATAAAGAATAAAGTAGTAAATAAAAATAGTGACTTAATGCCATCTTATTTGGGGAGGAACAATAGATTTCTTCAAGATAAAAAATAGTAGTTCTTAAGCCAGCTTTGTGGCCTCATGGTTAAGGCAGCTGGATCCCACTTGGCCGACCTTGTGGTTTGAGTCTTGGACCTGGCAGTTGAAAAACATGCTGGGTGCATGTGTGTGCATACCCGAAATCCTAAAAGGAGGGAGAAATGGAGAAGAAAAGATTGTGGTGTGACCATGCCCCATTGGGAGGTGTTTTCTTCCTCTCCATTTTCTCTGTCTGTCTCCCTCTGGTGAGTGTATGTATCCTCTGGCAAATTAAAAAAAGAAAGAGAGAAGAAGAAATAGTGTTTCTCAAGTGGGAACAATTTTGTCATCCCACCATGGGACATTTGGCAATGTCTGGAAACATTCTTGGTTGTCACATGTGAGGAAGTACTATTGGCGTCTAGTGGATAGATGCCAAACATGCTGTTAAGTGTCCTTCAATTCTTCCCAACAGATAATTCTTAGGTCCAAATGTCAATAAATGCTGAGGTTCAGAAATCTTGCATTAAATTAAGGATTCATTGAGAGTCATGTGAACACCACTTCTGCAAGCACAGAATTTGAAAATAGGAGACACTATTATCTTTGCAAGTGCAGAACACAAAAATAAGTTTAAGGAAATGACATGGCTTGTGTTGGACATAAGAGTAGAATGATCACCTGGAGTTTTTAATTTGAAAGAAAACTTAGGAGTTTAAGAAAAGTTCTTTGTAGTGTAGGGAGAACAGTTTCGAAACTTATAATTTATGGTTTAATTATTTAAAAAATAAATTTTCATAGGATGAGACAGCTTAAATTTGTCAGCAAATGGCTTTAGCTGACTTTTCATTATTCACTGACTATTTTTCAATAGCCAGGGCTTCAGTAACACTGGTAAGACATAATTTAATGAAAAAAAATTATAAAATATTTTATCTAAGTGGAAAAAGAACATAGTTTATATTTATTAATATAAAGACCAAGCTGCAGTAATCTCCTAGTTAGAAATCAGGAGACTCAGTCTTTTTTGTGATAGTCTGAGTCTTCATTAATTTGAATATTTCAAAACTAATTATATTACAAAAATTGAATCCCACATGCCAAATCACTTAGATGATATTGATCATGATGAGCTAATTTCTTCAGATTTATGATCTGAATAATTTATTACTGTGCAACTCACTCTACATTAGTGGCTCCTGCAAAGTAATGCAGAAAAGCAACATTTTGTCAACTACTATTCATGTCTGAAAAAGAATTTCCCATATGTATGTCAAAATCTGTTACCACTGGGCCCAGAGATGTAAGGTCACATAATGACCATTGTAGGTAGCATTTATAAAGGAAGATTATGTTTTTAATGGAAAATATTAAGGAAAGATACATTGCTTCCCTTAAAGCCAAGTCTTACCACCATGACTGTCTTGAATATTGTTCCAGGAAGGAACTCCTAGGTGGTAACCTTGTAATCAACAACGGGCAGGACATATGATTCTCTGGTCCTACTAGGGCCAACCTAACACTGTGACTGGAGGTGAGAACTAGGTAGGGCACTGAAAGGAGAAGGCTGGGGAAGGGAGAAGGTAGAGGTACCATTCATTCATTCTATACGTGTATGTAATTTCTATTTTTTTTTTTTGTGGTAAAATCCATATAACTTGATCTGTAGCTATTCATCTATTAATATATATCATACTCTGTGTATGTGCTGGCAAAAATTGGTGATGAAGTCAAAATAGAAAAGAGAACAGCATGAGAAGGAAACAGCTGGCTTCTCCTTGGTCTCATAAGGTTCACAGGTTGGTGGGGAACTATTCAATTGGTAATTAGATAAACTGCTTGTTACACTGGTCATAAATACAGCAACAAAAAGTACATGGTAGGCCCAGTGTGGCACCACACACTACAATGCTGAAAGTTATATGGAAGATCAGAGTTTGTTTTCTGGGTTGACCTGTACATGCTGGTGCCTGTGATCCTGGCTGATTGAAAGTCTTGGGACTGGGGGGAAAGGACTGTGTCATGAGGCCCTGTTGAGAGTGCTGCTCTCTTTCTCTTTCATAACGGAAAGGAAAAGAAGAAAGAAAATATATGTTAAAAAGTACAGGGTATTCTAAGAGAGAGTAACAGGAGAAAGTAACCTAGCCTCTGGAGTCAGAGCAACTAGCTGGTTGTTATATTCTTGTTCAGCAACCAATTGAAGAAAAAACCCTCCCCCAACCAAAGGCAAGGCTTATAGTTAATAAGTAGTGTAATTCAGATATTAAACACTTACTCCTGAGTAAGTGTGAGGGTCTAGACCTTTTAAAAGACGTTGGATTCTTTGACAGGTGGTGTTATTTTAAGCTCTATATTAAACTAATAGAATAAGCAGAGTACGTGGGATATTAAAAAAAATGCCTATGGGGCCTTCGTTAATTGAGTACCTTGAGTGAAAAAGATGGTTGGGAGGAAGGGTAAAGCTGGGGAGTGGGTGAAGAATGGGAAGACTTTAGAAGTAGGAGAGAGTTTGGAAGGAGCAACAAGCCTGTAAGAGGTGAACAAAACGGTGCGGCCGGCTGGAAAGCACAGAAGCTGAGAGGGAGGACGGGTGTTAAGGTCACAGGAAATGATGAGGGCTAGAAGACAGCAGGAAGTGGGGCCCTGAACAGGAAGTGAAGGGCATCATCTGAAGAACAGGAAGTGGAGATAGGAGGGAAAGAAGTGTCAGTTACATAAACCTCACTATTGCTCTTATCCTGTCGGGGATTTTAGGCAGTGTGGACTAGAAAGGAGAGAAAAAGAAATAGTTACGGAGCAAATTGCTACAGAACTCTGCCTTGCCTCGGTTCCCTTTGGTGGCATAACATATCTGCCTTGGATGCAAATCAGAAGAAAATAAGTCCTATTTCCACCCCCTCTCCCCGACCCTTGGCTTTCCAGAATGAAAAGATCTATACCTGACTCTTGAGTGAGATAAGTCTTTGTGTTTTAATAAGGCCAAAGTTTGAGGAGTGGGAAATAGTTACGAAGTTTTTTTGGAGATTATATTGGTAATTCATCCTGTTTAGACTGAAAGGGAAAGAAAACTAAAAGAAGTTAGGGAAAAAACAAACAAACAGACAAAAACACAACCCACCCAACCCATCGGGGTAAATGGAGGAGGGGAGAATACATTAGAAATTTAAAATGAAGACAGAATGTATGTTAATATAAACTGTTTTAAAACCAGCTGTAAACAATGTGGTATAAGGGAAGATGGGAAGAGATATAAAAACAAATAACATTGTGTTCAAGGGGATAATTATAGGAGCCAAAGTAAGAGGCGAACGTTGCAAAGGAGTCAGCTAACTTTAGAGACTGGAGAGTCCCTTCCCACATTTCCTTCCTGGAGGCTGAGGGACATTAAATCTTCCAGGCTTTAACAAGAGCCTAGATGTATGTCTCAAACACACTCAAACACACGGTGTTTTGTTTTTTTTTTTTCTTATGGAGAGAGGAGAGACTAGAGGATGTGTTCTTGGCTGTCATTTGGAGAATAGCTTCTAGTCCTTTTTTTTTTTTCTGTTAAAAGCTCTGGAGAACTGTCAGCAAATAGAAATTGGTCCACAGAAATAACATGGCTTCCTGGAACTTAGGGGGAAGGAAATGGGTGGTTTCTTTAATTACCATAGTATTTGTGTGTGTTATAACTAAAGATAGCATTCTGGCTGATGTCCTCAGGAGGGAAGGTGCATTTGGAAATTAATGAGTTTGGAAGCTATGTACAGTTGTGTTGGATTTACTAGTTTAAGTAGGACAATAATGCCCTTTGTTTTCAATATTCTGGCTAGATCAGAGTGAACTAAAATTTGTTCTCTGATATATTTAATCAGTTTAAATTCAACGGGATTATTATTTAGATGGAGAGCTAATGACTTTAGTGTAGACAAGAAAGCTTATTTACAACAAAGATGGGATTGGGGGTGGCAAGGGGAGGGTCGATAGGTCCTTAATTAATTGACTTGCTAATTATTCCTTTCTGCTGGGTGTTATAATACTTTTACTAACGAGCAGAAGAAACAAGAATGCTGCAGCAAGCTATTTTAACACAGCAGTAAGCAACAGCTTCTTGACGTTTGGGGTTTTTTTAAGTCGTTGTGGAGTCCTTTTATACCCAATTTGGGAACTTTATAAAATGTATTAATATATATGTATTTATCAGCTATGTGACTCAGCTGTCTCTGGCTTAAATGGTATTTAATGAAACTGGAGATAAATTTGATAACAGGTCCAAATTTAAATAAAAATAAAAAGTATGTCCATGGTTGTGCTATGTATTTATTTCTTCAGGCTTTTTATTTTTAAATTATAAAAAAAAATGATTTATTTATTTATTTATTTATTTTTCTATGAGGGAGATTACCCTCACAAGGGTCTTGATACCGTATACCACATGCAGCCTTAGGCAGACCTGGGTCATGGACACGAATGTGCCCTGCATACTCAGGGAAGTTTCTGGATGAGAACTCAGAACCTTCCCATGTGGGTCAGCATCACAGAGCACTGCATTTTACCACTGCATCATTACCCTTCCTAAAGACATTGGCTGGTAATATGCTCAGGCTCACTGTTGTGGAGAGTGCTGGTGGGACGGTTGGGAGGTTCACTCGTTTTGTTTGGATTTTCTATAGGATTGCATTTGAAAATCATGATACTGGAGAAATTAAAAATTTCCAGGAGATTCCATGTCTACTGTGACAAACAGAAACTCGTTTTTACTTCAGGGTGTTCACTTCTCATAAACCATTTACTAGAACCTCTCACTTTATCCAGCTTGCGAGTCCTGTCTACTATAGTTTTTCCTACAGGTGTTCTTACTCCTATCAGCACACCTTTGAGTAGGCCGTACCTCCTTGGAATGCTGTCTCCCATGTGCCATCTTCTCTCCATCTTGTTTTTGTCCTATTTCTCCACCGATTTGAAGGAGGTGGTAAGGGGCGGGTAAGCACATATCATGCTGTAGGTACCGTGTCAGTAATTTATTTTCAGTGTTTAATAATACCCCCATTTTACAGATGGAGAACAAAGGACTAGAAAATGCCAGTGGTCTCAAAACTAGTAAGTGGCACAAAGCCAGGATAGCGGGAACCAGCAGTTAGTGTAATGGCTATGTCGCTGGACTCCCACGTAGTCGACCGCGGTTCAAGTCCCGGACCCAGTGGCTTAAAACTCACGCCGAGCGCGTGTGCGTACGTGCCCAAGATCCCGAGAGGAGAAGGGATTGCAGCGTGACCGACCCCCCTGGGGGGTGATTTCTCGCTGTCTGTCTCTATGTCTCTCTCTGTCTGGCGAGCGCACGCGCCCTATAGCAAAAAACCTCTCCATAAATAAATAAATAAATAAATAACAAAGTCAGAATAGGAATGTAGCTTTTCTCGATCATTCTGGATTTAATCTTACAGTGCCTTGGATGGTTTCTTAGCTATGGCATATGCTAAGGTCTTATTTCTCTAACCAGATTGTCAGCTGCTAGAAGGCTGCTTTTAGTCTGCATAGAGCAAACCAAAATGTATAATGTTATTTTGTAAGTATGTTAGCCATTGGGGGAGGAAACAAATCATAGGAAATGATTTTCTCAAAATGTCTGTGTGAAGGGGGACCAGCAGTTAGCGTAATGGCTATGTCGCTGGACTCCCACGTAGTCAACCACGGCTC
>NW_006159683.1:3079262-3083293 GCF_000334495.1 Tupaia belangeri chinensis | reverse complement strand
GACCAGCAGTTGGTGTAATGGCTATGTCGCTGGACTCCCACGTAGTCGACCGTGGTTTGAATCCCGGACCCGGTGGCATAAAACTCACGCCAGGCGCATGTGCGTGCGTGCCCAAGATCCCGAGAGGAGAATGGAAGAGAAGGGATTGCGACGTGACCATCCTCCCTGGGGGGTGATTTCTTGCTTTCTGTCTCTATGTCTCTCTCTGTCTGTCTGGCAACCGCACGCGCCCTATAGTGAAAACCTCTCAAAAAAAAAAAAATGTCTGTGTGAATACCTCAAGACACTATGGCTCTTAGGGTGGCTCGTGGGTGTCTGGAAATGGTGGTGGTGGAGTTCTTAGGTGGTGGTATCTTGCACTTAGTGGGTGGTAGACATGAGCACTGGATGCCATGCAAGACATGAGACAGTCCCAGACAGTTGCCCACTCCCAATGGCCAATAGCAGCCTAGAGAAGAAAACATGGGCCCAGAGCCAGACTTCAGTTCCAACCTGGCCCAGCCTTTACTAGCTGTGGAACTACCAAATGTTAACTATCAGGGGTATTCAAAAAGTTATGGAAAAATTCTGTGTATGGGTTATGTGACACTCTGTGTGCTGACCCAGATGGGAAGATTTCCCATTTGGGAATGAAGACCTCCCTGAGTAAGTTGGGCATGACTGTGGATTTGGGGCTGGCTGGAGCTGTGGGTGGATGGCAGTGTCCAATCCTTGTTGGGATGCTGTCTCTACCTCTCCCTCTTTGTTTCTCTGTTTCTCACTCACAGAAGATACAGGTAAATAAACATGAAAAAATACCATGTCAGAATCAAGGTATATTCTAATACAACGATTCTCAAACCTTCATATGCTTACAATTCCCTCGGAAATCTTGTTAAAAAGCAGAGTCTGATTCAGTGGGTTTGCATTTCTAATAAGCTCTTGATGCTGGTGCTGCTGTGTGGAACCACACGCTGAGCAGTAGGTTCTAAAGTATTCAGCTAAGTTAATAAATCAAACAATCAAGCATTTATTGCATGTCTACTATAAGCCTTAAATTACACAGATGGGATAGTGAAGGTTGAATATAAGGAGTATAGAATTTGGTTTCTTCACAGAAGGAGCTTCCATCTGCTTTGCCACTTTTATCTGTCAGATAGGAAGAAAGAGAGAGGGCAGAGTTTTTATATTTCTCAGGGGAAAAGGCAGAGAGATATTTATCATATATATTTTCTTGTTAAAAGAAAAAGAAAAAAGGCCATCTTGGGTCCCCACATAATTTTAGATAAATAAAATTGTAGATAAATAAAGGTAAAACTTGACCACCATTCTTTTTATTTATTTATTTTTCGAGAGATTTTTGTTATGGAGCATATGTGTTTGCCAGAGAGACAGACACCAAGAAATCACTCCCCTCGGGGGGTTGTGGGGGATGGCCATGTTGCAGTCTCTTCTCCTCCAATCTCTTCTTGGGATGTTTGGTATGCATGCACCCACGCCTGGTGGGAGTTTGAAGCTGCCGGGTCTGAGACTCAAACCATGGTTGACTATGTGGGTTCAGTGATGCCATCACCATTATGCCAACTGCTGGTCCCTTAGCCACCATTCTTGAATGCAGGTGTAAACCTTGCGTATTTCAGAACTAGTATGAACTGTGTGTGTGTGTGTTTCTATGTGTGTGTGCTGTTGTATATGGATATGTGTGAAGTGGAAGCTGTATCAGGCCATTGCTAGAAGATTGCTTTCTTAAATGTTGCTGGAGAAGAAGGATGTAATATTTCCCCCAAGAAGGTTAAAGCCCTAAATTAAGGGGTAGGGAGTTCCTAAAACAGCCTTGACTGGGAGCTTTGCATATTATAGGCAGTAGATGTTATTTGAATACGGTCATTGAGAGGAGACTACTCATTATCCACTTAAAATACTTCCTCGCTGCTGCATGGTGTTGTACCGAAGCCAAAGCAATTGGCTCTGCGTTTGGCCAGCTGATTTAGCAAGAAATCTTGCAAATTATGCAGTCCTTACAGATGGTGCTATTGGGCTTGTTAGTGTGTTTTAAAACACAGAGACTCTTGACCATGATCTAAATGTTCAGCCTCTGAGACCTACCTTCAGCTAGTCCTAGACTATCTCCACAGGCAGCTGGAGACAAGAAACAGACCTTTCCTGTAACCTTATGATAAAAGACTTCCTTTAAAAACCACTCATATAATAAAATAACTCAACTTGGCAAAAGGGAACTCTTGGAACTTTTTGGGTATCTTTGCTTATCTCTGAGTTGCCTAAGTCCCATTTTTACATGGTTCTTGACTGACTTTCTGATGCTCTGTCTGGAGGTCAAGGAAAAGCCAGTCTCTCAGGGAGAGTGAGGAGAGTCTTCTGTCAGTGTGAAGTGTAAATCCTCGAGAGGCTGTGACAAGGGTCTGTGCCCAAATGTGTAGAGAGAGAACAGCTGGAGGCTGCAGTTTTCTCTAGGAAGAGGTTTCTAAATTTGCCTCTTAGGAACTATCAGAGAGTTCAAGGTTTAGTATCTTCCCAGGCCTAATTCTTGCTCCAATCTTTATAACAAGGACCGGTCCTGATCTTTGCCATTGACTGCTCGTTTGTTTTCCTGGCTTCTATCCGAATCACTACGTTTATCCATCTTCCATAGTGCCCTTTCGGTTGTGCCTATTTCGGCTTTACATAAGCAGCATCTCTGGATGCATGAATGAGGCAGATAAAATTCCCCAGGGTGACTGATCTGCCCTTCGTCTATTTTTAACACGGCACAGAATTTACCATATCCCACAGCATAACTCAATCACTGTAAGCCAGTGAACAAATTTGACTTTTTTTTTTTCCCCCAAAGCCTTTCCCTAAGGCATTTGATATAGGCTAAGCTTAAAGGCACATGATTCAATCATTGATTATTCATGGCACATTATACTTAGGCTACTATAATCGCTAGAATGTCACAGGCACTCAGCTCTGGCTCTTAATTTCATGCTGGAAGCTGCACAAAGCCTATTGTACCCTGTACGTGTGGCTTTGGCTATGCAGAAATGGCAACAAGGAAGTGTCCAGGACCCACTAAAGGACTGATGACAGCCAATCTGCTGTCTCATTCAAGAGCTCTTTCTTAAGAGGTCCCTTAGCCTGTAACTTGAACTGTATGACCCTTGTGTATCTTTTACTCCTTCTAGCCCTAGGAAGCCTCCACAGAGTGAGGACAAAGCGTCTTATTTACCATCTTACCCCCAGTTCAGCATAGGCCTTAAGTTTTTCTTAACAGATAAGTTAGGAGACATTTATTTATTTGCTCATTGATCGGTTCATTCAATAACATTCATTGATAAATACCAACATACCAGCTTATGGAATATCTGTAATGGGATATCTCCAGTTCTGATAGGAATGTGTGTCTACACCTAGTGATTTGTCTATGAGAGCGCCCCTGTACCTACTTACATTCGCTGGGAGCATGCTTCTCTAAGGTTGTTTGCTCTATCTCTCCTATTCAGGTGAATTCATTTCCATGGTTCCTGCAGGGGTCAACACTACTTCTGCTAGTAAAGTGGTCCCTCGTGCTTTATTACATATTAGAGTATTAGTTCTTTCTAATATGAATTTCTTTCATTCAGGGCCAAAGCAGAGGTTAATGAGGTAGGTGTCCTGTGATGTGGCCTGTGATGGCTTTGCCATGTGTCTGCTAGGCTGAACTACATCCCCCAGAATTCTCTTTCTAGCATGTTTGTAGCTAGGGTAGTCTGCAAGAAAGATTCTCTTACAAAAATTTGAGGATAAAAGGGAGGCAGAAGCTATTTGGTAACATACACATACCTTCTTCCAATGATTAAATCCAACGCTAATCTAGGTGCTGCTGTAGTTAAAGTTTCTAAAGTGCTGATTTTAAATGGGTCAAAAGGGAGATTATTCTAGGTGACTTACTCAGACAATGAATTTTTTTTTTTAATTTTTGGAGAGGTTTTTGGTATAGGATGCGTGCGCTCGCCGGACAGATAGAGGCAGACAGACAGACAGAAAGCGAGACATCACACACCACCACCACCCCC
>NW_006159683.1:3065932-3079032 GCF_000334495.1 Tupaia belangeri chinensis | reverse complement strand
CCACCCCCCCACCCCCCCGCAGGGGGATGGCCACGCCGCAATCCCTTCTCCTCCATTCTCCTCTCAGAATCTTGGGCACGCACGCACATGCACCCGGTGTGAATTTTAAGCCACCGGGTCCAGGACATGAACCGCAGTCGACTACATGGGAGTCCAGCGACATAGCCATTATGCTAACTGCTGGTCCCTGAATTTTTATAGAGTCTAGACTCTCCCTGAGGCCAGAGACTCCAAGCAATAGAGCAGAATGAAAGCTATAGAATCTTTCTATAGTCCGAGACAACATTTATATTGTTGCTGATATGCCGATTTGCCTCAATGGTGTGAAGCAGCAGTTGGGCCTGCAATGATTTTCTTTTGAAATCAGATATATCTCCAATTGGACCAAGTGTTAATGCTCAGCTGCATAACACAGAGCTCTGACTGTGCAGGATACCCTCATCACCAAGTTTGTCCTGGGGACTTCTAGCTGCTGAGATCTTCTCTGCTTGACTGTCTGCCCAGTGGATGCCAGGCCTGCTTAGCCAGCTCCTACAGTTGGGAGGCAACTCTCTGTAATAAATAAATGGCTGAAATAAAATATCTTTTCCTGGTTCCGCTTCTCTAGGTGAACTTGGATTGATACATATGTCATGAAATTAAGCAATTTGAAACCTAGCTGGCCACCAACATTCATTCATTTATTCCTAACTGTGCTAGGTTGGCAGTATAGCAAAACACAACACAGACATGAGCCTTGGCACTGGAGAATGACTCTTCTAGTAGGAAAGCAGATATTATATTCACAAGGATCACATTCACAAGGATCGCAGAGCTATCACGGAGGTATGACTGGGAGACTAAGACTGAGGGGACAAAGGAAGGAAGTAAGGACCTGGAAGAAAGTGTGAAAGAGCATGGTGGCAAACCACGGGCATTCAGGTAGTTTTGCAGGGTTGTTATTTATGGTGGTAGAAGGGATGCCTTGGGAGGTAAACTACAGAGGACTATGCAAGCCCAGGTAACGATGTCTGACTTCATCCCAGAGTTGACTAGTTTTATTTAAACATCTTCATGCTTCAGAGCGCTATGTATCTTTTTATTTTATAACATCACCATGTGGTTTCCTTTGGAGCCCTTAAAGATCTCACAGTGTTGGTATGTTTGCTTCTGCCCTTCGTGCCGCTGCTTTTCTTTCTTTTCAGCGTTGTTCTACAGTCCTCTTGTGTGATCCACGGTGCTCTGTGTATTGTGTGAGCATCAATTGGTGACTGTCGTACTATTTTTAACCCATTCTTCAGACTTACGCTTTGAATTCTCACCTGTTGAGAGAAAGAGAAAACAAAACCTGAACTCTTCACATTCATTGACCTGACACTTTCCTTGTCTTAGCATTTATTTTCCATTCTGTAAAGATGTACAGAAAAGGCTTCTGGAGGCGGGAAGTTCCCCAGCCTCATTATTCCTGCCCTTGTGTCACCACCCGAGGTTCAGAGAGCTCAGCTCTTCCCTCGGCTATGAACCCATCCTGACTGCTAGGCCCTCTCGTGCTATGAGGATGTTATTAATTAAATAATTGAGTCACAGTCCCTCCTCAAAAAGTGAGGCAGTAGATACTACTCATCCCATGGGCCAGAGAGATAGGAGAGGCTGAAGCAGAGAAGCTAGAAAGTCTGTGACAAAAGCCAGTTGCAAATCTGAGTTAGATTAGACACCATGAGCTAAAATTTGACTTTCGTTTTCTTTGCTTTCTTCCATTTTCAAAATTTCTTGTTCAGGTCTCCCTGAAGCTGCCTTTGGGAAAGCAGCTGGGTATGGAGGTTGGGCCAGATGTTCCAGCTGAAGTGATTTGGGTGGGAAGCCAGGTTCTACCACATCTATTTATTTTTCTGTAAAATGAGAATAATATTACCTCTGTATCAGACGACACGTGTAAGCAACTAACTTCGGGCCATGTGGCGCTCAGTAACTTTGGAGTATTAAGCATTGCGATCTTACACATGGTGGCTTTCCTAAGGCAGAGGGAGAGGATTTAATTGTCCTTTTCTTTTTTGGGGGAGAGGTTTTTTTTTTTTTTCTTCTTCTTCTTATTGGGTGCGTGCGCTCACCAGAAAGACAGAAAGAGACAGAGAGATAGAAAGTGAGAAATCATCCCCCAGAGGGGATGGCCACGTCGCAATCCCTTCTCTTCCATTCTCCTCTCAGGATCTTGGGCATGCACACACACATGTGCCTGGCGTGAGTGTAAGCCACTGGGACGGGGACACGAATCGCAGTCGACTACATGGGAGTCCAGCGACATAGCCATTATGCTAACTGCCGGTCCCTAATTGTCCTTTTCTTAACAATGTATGTCTTCCCTTCTTACTCATTTTGATTCTGTGGGAGTAAAGAGCAGTATCTAGTCTCTTTTCTTGAAGAGCAGCATCTAGTCTCTTAAGGTCTGAATCAGGAGTCAAAAATGGGAGGTCAGGTTCATGGGTTTTGAAGATACTTATAGAATTTGCCCAGATATATTGAAAAGTGAGTTAGGATGAAAACCTTTTAGAAATAGATGGTGGTGATGGTTTCACAACCTTGTGAGTGTAATTAATGCCACTGGGCTGTACATAACACAAATGGTACGTTTTATGTTACCTATATTTTGCCGTCAATTAAAAACATACTAAGAAGAATGCAAGAAGAAGCTTAGAGGAGAGGCTCACTGGCTCTGTCTGATAAGCCCCTCCTCCCACTCCCACATGTACAGACAGCTCAGTAATAATGTGACCCACTTAGGAGCCATATGGGGACTGTTGTTGCTAACTGATTCTGGAAAGTGAGTTAGAGAGTCCATATCTAACCTCTCCATTCTACAGGTGAAGGGTTGGAGGACTGTCGTGTGACTTACTAAAGACTGCACGGTACCCAGAGACCCTGGGAACCAGGCCTCTGCTGTTGCCCGTGCCATGCTGATTCACTGAGGCTCTGGGGCAATCGTGGTCTTCTGGGTGCAGAGATGGGGCCTTTTCCATCCTATTCCAGGTGCCTGACCTTGTCTCTCAGAATCCAGTTGCTCAGAGTTCTAAAATTATACAAGGCAGGACCATGGCATTGGGTTTCAGTCACAGCTGAGCGAGTGGGGACAGTGAGCTATGTCTGACGATTCCATAGCTTGAGCAGGGCCACTTCTGCCCCACTGTCTGAACTTCGACAGGCTCTTTCTCACGTTAGGGCTTTCACATATGCTGTCCTCTCTACCTGCCACACCCTTCTCTTCATGGATAAATCCTATTTATCCTTCGGGTTTCAGCAAAACATCACTTTATCCAGGCAGTTTTCTGTCCTGTTAGCTCAGCCCGTCATATGATTTCTTAATAACCTGCACTTCGCTGTGAGTCCTATCACACTTGTAATGACCTGTACTGTGCCTGAGCCCCGTGTATGAGAGAAGGGTGTTTGTCTCCTGTCTGCCATTGTTTCCCCAAAACAGCACCGGCTCTGCACATTTGTGTTCGTTAAAGATGAAAAAAGTAAGTGACCTCTGTATTCTTATGAGGGGGAGGCTGAAGTTGATGCTATATTTTTACTCGTATACAGTAAGACTGGCAGGCGGGAGAGGACAGACACTGCCTTTTATCAGCAAAGATGGGTCCAGGCACTAGCTGAAACTCCGATGAAATGTCCCAGTGAGTAGAGTGAAGGGCCTGCGTGTGGCTGCCCACAGTTGCATTGCATGCATGTGAGAATAAACTGTAAATTGGTAGCAGAAAAGACCTACATTTGACACAACGGAATGCTTTCTAGTATGATATTAAGGACTATTAAAAATGGGTTGGGTAATAGAGGAAGGTTGTGGAAACGCCTTCCCCAGGGGCTTCAGAAAAGAGGCCAGAGTTCCATTTCGGTGGTTTATTTTAGTCTTACCGCAGGCAGCAGGGTAGACTAGACATCCTCCTTGGGTCCAATCATTCCATTCCTCTGACCCACAATAAATAAAGCTATAGACACTGTTGTCAGTAAACATGCAAGCACACACACAAATGTGAAATGCTTCTACTAGTCTTGTGGCTGTAAAGGTTGCTAGTTCCCTTTTTACTGAACATTCTGAATTCTTTTGTTTAGGATATCAATCTTTAAGCATGACAAGTCTCTTTCTATAAAGGACTTGTTCTATATTTCAAAGTGAGAACTGCAATGCATACCAATTTAACTCTTCTATTGACACTTAACTAAGTAAAGTGGGGAATATAAGCTAGGCAAGAGTATTTAAAAAATAACCTGCTACTTTGACTAATTCCCAGCATACAACAGAGTGATCTGGACATTGTATATCTTAATCCCAGTGAGGAGGCTGAGATACATTTTCTTTCTCTGCCTTTAAAGAGGAAAGGGAAAGGTCCTGAATATGCAAATGAATCTAATTTAATTAACTTTTATGACCACGGCTCCTTCGAGATAACCATAGGAGCCAATTAGATTCTATTAAAATTCAGTCATTTCCTTAAAGCTTCAATGAAACACCCTTGTCTTCTCCAAGAAAAAAACAAAAACCAAAAACCAAAAAACAAAAACATGACAAAAATCAAATCAGAAATAACAAAAAAGACTATAGTTGTCTGCAGCGGTTCTGCTAAGAGGTGTCACAGACGCTACTTACACAGTCTGGAGCACCAGCTCATCACCCCTGAGCCTGGCACTGGGAGCAGCCAAGTGAAATCATTTCAGGTTAGTCCTGTAACTGCTGACCCAGAGTTTAGCCTCGACTGCAGCTGCAGAAGGTAAAGGCAATGACATTTCTTACTTCTGGGCAAAAACGCCAGGCTTGAGAGCTCAGGGAAGAATTGCCTGAACCTTAGGCCAGAAATTTATGCAACTTATTTCTTTGCTGCCCAGTTTGGCAATGGCTTTTCCTTCTCCCCCCACCCCCCGCCCCAACTACAAATGTGATGTAAGTGCAGAGTGTCTAAAACATGCTGCCTGTATCTAGAAAGAGCTTCTCCAGTTTTCTCTCTTCCTCCTCCTTAGTAGCAAACTTTTAGAGGACTTTGTGTGGGGCTGATGGTAGTACGGATGAGCTTGCAGAGTGGGGATAACATTGCTGTTCTGTTTTCTTCCCCTAAAACTTTTCTTTATTGTAGTAAAATACATAACACCTAAGTGTATAGTTCTGTGACATTGTACACTTACACTGTTGTCAGTCATCGTCACCGTCCACTGCCAGCATTTTTTATCTTCTCTGACTGAAACTCTGTGCCTATTAAACAATAACTCCTCAGTTTCTGGCAACTACCAGTTTACTTTCTGTCTCTGTGAATTTGACTACTTTTTTTTTTTTTTTTTTTGAGAGGATTTTGCTGTAGGGCATGTGTGCTCACTAGAAAGACAGAGAGAGACAGAGAGACAGAAAGTGAGAAATCACCTCCCTGGGGGGATGGCCATGCTGCAATCCTTTCTCCTCCATTCTCCTTTTGGGATCTTGGGCATACATGCACATGTGCCTGGCACGAGTTTAAGCCGCCGGGTCCAGGACTTGAACTGCGGTTGACTACATGGGAGTCCAGCGACATAGCCATTACGTCAACTGCTGGTCCCCAATTTGACTACTCTTACGTATCTGATATAAGTTAAATCATATAATGTCTGTCTTTGGGAGATGGGCTTATCTCACTTAGCATAATGTCATCAAAGTCTATCCGTATTGTTAACATATGTCAGAATTTCCTTCTTTTCAAAGGTTGAATAGTATTTTATTGTATGTAGATACCACCTTTACTTATTCATTCATTTGTTGATGGACATTTGGGTTACTTTCATCTCTTAGCTGTTGTGAATAGTGCTGCTGTGAATATAGGTAGACAATGATCTCTTCGAGACCCTGAATCTTCTTTTTCTTTTAAACCTATATCCCATATCACTTCCCTTTTCTCTAACACTATGAAATTACATAGCTGCCAATGTTTTCTTAAATCCTGGCCCTGAATTATTGTCCATGGTTAGGAAAATGTGTGATGGGTTCACCAGTTATCCTAGCCATCTGAAAGTACCTTGAGATGTTTTCAGCAATGGGCTATGAGCTGTGTTGCCTGTGTTTCTAGGAGCTGTATTCCCTGCTAGTTCCAGAAACATTCAATGTTCCATGGCTACAGGACTGCAGTTAATTGTAGCATGACTACAGGCGAGATTTCTACTTCTTCAAGTAGGCGAGTTATGTCTTCTACTCTGAAGAGTAGGTCATGTCCTCAGCATTATGTGGTTATATAATCATGTAGGCTACTAACTGGGAAATAGAGTAAAAGTTAGGAGATTAATTGAGTAGATTTAGGAACCCAAATTTTTAATATGTTTTTTAGTTACAGTTTTAAACTAATAAAATACTTAAATTCTAACAAAGGTACAAAGTACACAGTGATATTATAAAATAATTAGATCAAAAGGATAATAATGTGGAAAATAGGCAGACACTTCTGTGGTTCTAAGAGAAAGGAGAAATAAAGATAATGCAAAAGAATTAAATTAAAATTTTTTTCCACCAATAGATTCATCTTTCTTTCTTTTTAAACCCTTTAGCTTAGTGAGGTCTCAAAATTACTCCTGTTACCATGTCCTAGTCAGAACAAATCACCCATATTGTGCCTGGATTATTGTAATTCCAACAGCTAACATATACCGAACACTTACTACATGCCAGGCACTATTGACGTAAAGTATATATCAGCTGGTTTTAATGCGTATCAAGACTCTGAAGTTATTATATCATTTAGAGTAATCAAATGCCCAATATTTATTCTCCCCTCTTCTTGTTTGCAAATAGAACCTATTTTTGCTTGGGATGTCAATGTATTCAACTAAATACTCACTTTCCCAGTCTCCCTTACTAAGGTGATGCTAAGTGATCAGTCAATAGGATGTGAACAGAAATCTGCTGGGTGCTCCTGGAAAGATTTAAAAAAATATTTATTATCATTATTATTTAATTGATCAGAGAGAGACAAACAGACAGAAAGGGAGAGTGAGAAAGCAAGCCACCAGATCTGGGACTCAAACCAGGGTTGGCCATATGAGAGTCCAGTGCCTCAACTACCATGCCACCTGCCAGCCCTCTGAAAAGACTTTTTTCATTTCTGATCAAATGAGACACACATAGACAGATTAGACTCTTAACCTATCCATACTTCTTTTTGTTTTATGTATCTAAGACCTAAATACAATGTCTGGAGCTGCAGCAGCTGTCTTAGAAATGTAAGGCAATGAATAAACATGCTAAGAGAGACAGAATTAAAAGATAGAAGGAACTTGAGATAATAATGGCACTGTTGACCAGTTGGACCACTCCAACCAACTGCCTACCTCTATGCTTGCAGTTATGTGAGAAAAATAAACTACTTGTTTAAACTGCTGTTAGGTGGGGATTCAGTTACTTGCAGCCGAAAGCATTTGTAATTCCATTTAGATAAGGGAACTGAAAGATTAAGACACTTGCCAAATTCATATAATCTTTCAGTCATATGGGGATTTTAACTCATATAGCCTGATTAGAATCTACTCCCTTAGACATGCTTTTATATCACATCTCCATTTTGCTAGGGTACAAGGTCTACTTATGAGCTCCTAAAAACTTGAGCTCCATCTTGAGTCTCCCTCTTACTTCTTCTCACAGATGCCAGATCTGACCTTCTCACTCCTTCTCATTTTCTTGCTTGATACCTTCAACAATATTTATTTTCCTATAGCAGGGATATAACCACTGCTGTCTTGAGATAAGTAACATAATTGATGGAGGTAAGTAGATTGTAAGAAAATCAATTGTGTTGGTGTATTAGTTACCTTCTACTGTGTAACAAATTGTGTGCTCCCCCCACCCCTCCCAAATTTAGCAGCTTAAAATAAATACTTAGTTTTTAGATGGTCTATGAGGGTCAGAAATCTGAGAGCAGTTTAGCTCAGAGGTTCTAGCTCAGCTCTTTCATAAGGTGGAAGTCAACATGTTGTGAGGGAGTTTCAGTCATCTGAATACTTGACTGGAGCTGCAAATTACCCTGCAAAAAGGCTTACTCACAAGGCTGTTGGCTAAAGGCTTTTGTTCCTCACCATATGTGCCTCTCCTCATAACATACCAGCTGGTTTTCTCCAGAGCAAGTGATCTAAGAGAGGCAGAATCACAGTGTCTTTTATAATCTAGCCTTGGAAGTGACCTAACATCACTTCTGTCATATTCTATGGGTCACATATACCAAACCTGAGTTAGTGCAGGGGAGATTACTCAAGAGTGTGGATACCAGGAAGTGAGGATCACTGGGGGAGGTCTTGAAGACTGATGACCACAGGTAGGGATGGGACAAATTATGATATCTACTACTAGCTTCATCCAGTTGTCACTATGGTGGATCATAGGTCCTATACTGCTAGATTTTTTTTCCATGTCTTTAAAGCCAGAAATACAGATTTCGAAGTTAAATCTTATAATTGTAAATGTTGACTAAGAATTACCAAAAATCTTGTGTGGGCCCAGCAAAATATCAATGCAGTCCAGATATAGCCTATGAGCTGTCATTTTGCACCCTCTCTGGTCCATGACATGGAAGGCATATGAGGTATCTTAGTCTGCTGTTGTGTTGCTTACTGAAATACCTAAGATTGGGTGATTTATAAAGAAAAGACATTTAACTCACACAATTCTGATGACTAGAAAGTTAAAAGACATGGGGCTGGCATCAGGCCAGCTATGCCACAGCATGACTGACAGAAACAAAGAGGTTGGCAGGTACATGAGAGACAGAGACCTGGGAATCATCTTCCTTTTATAACAACCTGCTCTGGTGAGAACTAATCCCTTCTCATGAAAGTTAGAACTCACTTGAGCTCAATGAGACAGCATTAATCCATTCACCAAGGTGATGCCTCCATGATGTAATCACTGTTCACTAGGCCTTATCTCTTAAGTTTCCTTACCGCCCAATGTTACTCTACTAGGGACCAAATTCCAAACATTAACCTTCAGAGAAAAAAAAACATTATCAAAACCATAGCATGAGGGGACCAGCAGTTAGCGTAATGCTATGTTGCTGGACTTCCATGTGGTCGACTGCAGTTTGAGTCCCAGTCCTGGTGGTTTAAACTCATGTTGGGCGTGCATGTGTGTGTGTGCCCAAGATCCCGAGAGGAGAATGGAGAAGGGATTGCGGCATGTCCATCCCCCCTGGGGGGTGATTTCTCGCTTTCTGTCTCTCTGTCTCTCTCTGTCTTTCTGGCAAGTGCACGTGCCCTATAGCAACAAAACAAAACAAAACAAATCAAAACAAAACAAAACTCTCAAAAACTATAGCATGTCTTCAAAAGTTCATGGAAATGTATATTATTATGAAAGAACTATACGTGGATTTCAATTTTTTTTGAACCAAAGTAAACCTGTTCTTTAATTCCATTTTTTCACAAAGTTTTTGCAGTCCCTTTATTTGTAGGCTCAACTCCAGTCTGTGATGCTGCCTGGAGTGATATTTTCAGTAGGATTCTGAGGACAAGTTCGGGCTTAACCAGGAACTTACACTACGGCAATTTAGTAATGTTTGCCATGGATAAAGGAGGGGGACAGGGATGATATATGTGTTTAGACTGACATATATGGCCATAAAATTTATTGCCCACAGTAAGATACTTTTGAGATTAAAAGAAGGGTGTTTTAATAATGGTACTGATATAGTAACCATGAAGTGGTAGTCCAGGCAAACAAGGAGGTATGTTCACCACCCTTCAGGAAGTCCCGCCAGCGTCCTTTCGCCAACTGCCTCTATTCATTAGGGCCACACCAGAGCACTCACCATCTCAGAGCATATGTGCATTTCTAAACCCTACTACCTACACTCCCTCTGTGCCCCTGTTCATTATGTCTTATTTTCTAGCCCTCCCCCCCCCTACTTTTTACTCTTGGACCTCAACCTCTTGAAATCCCAGAACAAGTATCCCTTTTATTCCAGTTGCATTTATCTACCCCTCTCCTTTCCAGACAACTTGCTCTTTCTCAGGGCTACATAGCACTTTTTTGCAAATCTTTAATGCAGCCTTCCTCACAGCAAGCTACATATTACATATCTAAGAGTCTCAGTACCTATCTCAGTGTCTAGTGTAAAGTAGTGCTTGATGATCATTTACTGAAATTTAATTTTGAATCTCACCATTTCTCTTTCTTCCATACCCTTTGTAGGAGATGATAATGAATAGTGAAAATGCCAAAAAGACAGGAAGAGAGAGACACTGTAGGGACCCAGAAAACTCACAAGCTAGGTAATAGATTCTTGAATAACTGACCATTGACCTGAGTAGTGGTTGTAGTAATTTCAAATCCTTTTCTTCCTTTTCACTTCAACTGACAGAAGCTTCTATCTCGGTAGTAAGGATGGCTGCTATTGCCAATACTGTAGAAATGAAGAGTACTTGGTGCATGTAGATGTTTTCTGAAAGCTCTTCCTCCACAGAAGTTCATAACTCAGCAGTCAGAATCAATCTCAGGCATACACAAGACATGTAAGGAGACTCATTCCTCGTGTATACATTTAACTCCTACTAATACTCATGCACGTCATCTACGAACCTCAGGGGGGAAATTGAAACTGATGGATAGCAATGGTCTCTAAAAACCCTCAGGAATGAAATTAAACTACAAGTGTTAAAGCAGTAGTCCTGTGGGACTGAAGTGAGTTTTTGCTGGAGATGGGTAGAGTCAATGGTAGGATACCATTAGCATCCAACAAATTGTTATTTTTTAAAAACTTTCTGCTGGAGGGCATGTGTGTTTGTAAGGGGGGTGGGGAGAGAGAGAGAGAGAGAGAGAGAGAGAGAGAGGAGAGATCATTCCCAGGCTGTATTGCCATGCTCCAATCCCTCCATTGTCCTATCAGGATTAGGGGCATGCACGCACATATGCCTAGTGTGATTTTCAAGTCACTGGGTCTGGGACTCAAAACTGGATCTGGACTTGAAACCAGAGTTGGCTATGCGGAATCTAGTTGTTTTAACTGCCATACCACCTGCTAGTCCCGCAAGTTATTATTAATTTTATTCTTACTGTAAGAGAGATGGGATAATCATGAGGTACATTTTGTTGGGTCTTTATTTAGTCTCCTGAATTGAATTCCCAGAAAACTTGGATACGATTCTGGCTCTGATTCGTCTTGGCAGAGTGATTTGAAGTAGGTCAGAACCCCTTTTTAAAGCTATCTTCCTGTTTGAGAAGGGGCTACTAATGACACCTATTTCATGACGTTAAATACAATACACATGTGAAAGGACTTTGCAGACTGGGTGAACAGTCGGGAGAGTAATTAGGACTATATGCTGGCTGATTTTCTGGCAGGGTGATGAAGAGAGAGTGGGAGGGAGTACTAGAATGAAGAACCATACTTAGGTCACCCCTAAGCTTCCTCTGACTGCAAATCTGGCTTATTTTATGAGAAAGCAAGGTTAATAATACAACCCAATAAAGCATGAGGGCTCAGAAACTAGTCTGGGCTGACTTTGCCAGAGAGGGCTGGCCCTGACATCACATGCTTTAAACCTGTGGTTGGCCGTCAGTGTGTTGGTCTATTATTACTTGCTTTGGAAAGGGCGAGTCTAAATTGGAATGTTCTTTCCTCTGCTTCAGCTGTTTCTGCTGAGTCCCATAGCGTTGATTATAGTTCTTACACGCTGCCACTGGCTGTTTCATTCTTGACTCACCTCCAGACCATAAATATCCTACAGAAAATACAGAAGTTTTTTAAATTGCCTGTCTTTTAACCTTGCCTTAATGTGTCCTGTGTAAGAACCAGGACGTATGAGGGGATTTCAGCCAGTTCACATGAAAATGAAATGAAAGTATGAGTTTATTTTGGTCCAAAGCCCCCACAAAAGTGGAAGTCTGTACATAGTTTTTCATAAATGCTCATTTCCTAAGAACTTTCTGAAGGTCTGTCAGTGTCTTTCCTACTTTATTGTCCCGAAACCTATCCAGGAGTAAAAATCTTGCTAAGCTCCCTTTAGATTTTTATAAGAGAGGCAGCAAAGTGTAGGTGAGTTTCTCTGTGTGACCTTGGGTGTTTTCTTCAATTATAGGAAGAGAGAGAACAATAACTTACCTGGAGGCTGTTGTAAGCATGAATGAAAATGTAAGGAAGAGCATACCTGGTACGTGCCCCAAATCCAGGCACCATAATTGCTGTTCCTATTAGTATTATAAATAACATAAAGCATTCAGAACAAAACGACATATGAAATGAGTCCTAGAAAGATGAATTTACACGTAACAGTCAAGAGGCGATCCATCAATATTTTCCACGAGCTGATTTAGAAGCAAGTCCCTGCCCTCGAGGAAGAGACAAATGTCAACAGAGAAAAAATCGAAATAACAGTGCAGTAGAAGGAAGACATTTCAGTAAATTGAAAAACTATTAAACAAGATAATTCAAGATGTACTGAGTGTACCTACAGCATTTTTTTTTTTTTTTTTAGTTGAGCAGATGCTCTGGGTATCACTGTAATGTACTGACAACAGTGTTGCTTTGTATTACTGTATATCATGACCATGACACATGACAATGAGATTGCATCTGAAACAACCAGCACTCTCAGCACCAGGTTGACTTTAGACCAGGAGATTGCAAATATCAGGTCAGGACCTCTTTAGAGCTGGCCAATTATCTAGGACCCCTGGTCACTCACTGATACCTGGAGACCCTCTTCTTGGAGTTTCATTTCTTAGAGCCCTTGATCACTATTAAAATCGTAATATCCTTGCATCATCCATCACTGACACATTTGTGTGAGTAGGTTTGAGTCCTGTGTGAAGATTAAGCTGTTGTGGAGGAAAGGTTCACAGGGAAGGTGGGAGGAAAGCTGTAGCTAGTCTTCAGGGAAGGATAGGGAGATGGACGGAGGTTGGGGAGGGACAGACAGCTGTTCTGAGCCTCCCCCGTCTGGAGAAGCTGACTGGGCTGTCTCCTATTCTTAATGCAGCTCTCTCTCCTGTGCCCTCCTCCTGCATGCTGGGCCCTGCTTACACTTACAGAGCTGGAGCATGGATGTTTTTCTTCTTTATCCTTCTACTTGTTCTAGAAATCACAAAGAACAGGTGTTAATCTTACTAGCAAGGGCAAGAGGGCTCATGGGTG
>NW_006159683.1:3049298-3065714 GCF_000334495.1 Tupaia belangeri chinensis | reverse complement strand
GGGCTCATGGGTGGTGAGAAACTACACTTCCCGCTTATTTGTAAGGCTTTGCAGTTTGGTGTTGTACATGGTCTCCAGGGCTTTAAAAAATAGCAAATAGAGCAAATAAAAAGTAATCATTAAAAAAATAGCCTAAGGTGGCTATTATAGTTCTTCCAGTGGAAAAATTATTATTTAATGTTAAGTCATCTCTCTTCATGAAGTGATGTGTGTTTGTTACAAGGCAGGAATCAACAAAGACTGCATTGAAAAGAGAAAGCTGTTGTTCAAACAGCATCGAAACTGAGGCTTCCTAGGTTGTGAGTGGTTCAGAAAGTTGTAAAGGGATGCAAAATCTGAAAGTCGATTTACTTTTAGGTTTTATTAATCACAATCTAATTATTTTGCAAATTTGTTTGCTGGCTCATTGTCAGCCTTCCCCACTGGAATGCAAACCCAGTGAGAACAAGGATCACTCCTCTGTTCTCCACTGCGTGTGCTACCACCGAGCACAGCGTTCGGTGTACACACATTTGTGTAATGACAAATTTATAAACCATTTTCATCCACCCATTGGCTCAAAGTTACCTTTTTAAAAAGTTTACTTCATTACAAGTACCAAAATGAGGTAGCTAAAGATTGTTTAAACAAAAATGAGAAAACTCAATTCTGACATGAAATCCTAGATGATGATTATGAATGTATTCTCCACTAGACCAAGATTAGTATGGCTCTATATTTTCAACATCTGTCATTTTAAAATAAATTATTCAACGTTATTAGATTACTTCTAAATGACATCAATCAATTAGCACTGCAGAGCTGAATCTTGTAGGCCTTTTCTTTCTTTTGAGGCTAGATTGGTGAAGCTCTTAACTCTTCATATTACTCAGAAAGGAAGAAAGCAATGTGGGCCTTCATCAGACTCGCTTCCTTCTGCCCCACTGGAGATTTAATTAATGTGCACATTATTTTGGCAGTCATTCCAACACTGTGGACATCGGCAGAGGTTAAAGTTTGACCAAAAGAGTGGGACTGAAGCACTCCTTCCTCACCACTGGAAGAGTTAAACCTGGCATGTCACATTGTTTAATGGCAGTGAATTAAAGACTCCTGTGCTGAGTACTAAAGACTCCCTTTTATACAGAAGTCCCTGTTGGGGGGAGGGGGGAACCTTTACATATTGAAATGAATCATTGTCGCCTGTGTCAGTTTTGTTCTTCATTTGCTTGATGTATTTCATCTGCATTTGGAGGTACTATGAATCTCTGTTTGAGCTATTGTGTTTATTGTCACCGATTTATACTTTGGGTTTTCTGCAAACCTATAAAAATATGCTGTTTTAAAGATATTAAAGGGCAATTTGCATCCTGCATTGCCAAGGCTTTTAGTTCTATGACATCTCTTTAAGTTTAGTAAGACAAAAGATTTGCTTTACAAAAAAGTCTCTATATTACAGTGAGAGGCATGTCCTGGTTTGCCAGGGACATCCCGGGTTTTAAAGTGAAAGTCCTGTATCCCTGGGACCTTCAGTCCTGGGTAGAGAAGGTGGTCACCCTATCCCTATTGGTGTAATTAAGAGATTTTATAAGGATTTCTTGAAACTAGAGCATTGCAATTGATTTTGAGTCCAACACTATGCTTTAAAGGATAATAAATCTCCAACCTGGAAAAGAAACAAAAGTCAATAGGGAGTAAAAGTATACATGCTGTAAGGAATGGCCTTGTGCAGAGTTCTTTGAAGTATGACTCTTCAAATCAGTCTGGGACTTAGAAATTTGTGCCTTGCTCTTTTTTGGTCCAAGGAATGCAGGGTCAAGCTATTCAAGAGCATTTGAAGTTGTTTAGAGAGCTATGAAGAATTTCACCAGGCTAAACAAATGATACATTTCAAAATTGATCCACAGGGGCTGCTGATGATAGTGTCTGTATCAAAGGTAGCAGTAATATCTTTGATAGAATAAATCACTGCTACAAAACAATTTTATATGTGAACCAGTTTTCCCCTCCAAACAAATTGAATTGATCCGGGCATTGAAAAATGCTTCTGTCATTCCTTTTGCTCTGCTGGAGACATAAATGCAGAGGGAATAAAGTGCTAGAAGCCATGCTTGCTAGGGATGCAGGAGGTGGCACCCATGGTATAGGCATTCCACTCTTCTGTTGTACATATTCATATTTTGAACATTAGTGTACAACATTCGGAACTTGTCAGTTTACCTTTCCAGTCCCTTTCCTGTGATAGTTTTTGTAGGTGATGATCAGTTGTGTATGATAATAAGAAAAGATGCAGAGAGGCTCTGGAAACCAAGGTTTATTAATCTCAGAGGTCCTAGAATGAGGAAGTATGCATGCCTTGCAGGGCCACATGGAAAAGCACCAGACCTAGTTAGGGAGCAGACACGGTAAGAGGGAAGGGAAAGCAGAGGCCATAGCCTTTGCTGGGGTTTCCATGGAAAAGGCAAGGGAGAGCAGAATAAACCATTTAGGAATGGCTAGTTTGGATACTTATGACAAGATTTGGGCAATAGAGCTCCTGCTCCTTTCTTCTTGATAGGTACGTGTTCTGGGATCATTAAGACAGAGGAGTATTAGCTCCTGGAGTGTAGAGGTGGCCAGACACAGGAGCTCTGGCTCTTGGAGCTATATCCAAGGCATGCTTCCTGAGCCCTTTGCTCTCTCTCAAAACTGGCTGGCCCTGAGAGGGGCAGTCTCTCCCAAGCTAGAAAGGTTTTTAAGAAGTCAGAACATCAAAAATATGAACAATATAGATTGACGCTTAGATTATTCATGGAGAATGGAGGCAGCATGGCATAGTAGAGGGAGCAAGAGTTTGGAATTAAATAGGTTGGGTTCCAATCCTAGCTCTGTGCTATACTAACTATAAAATGTAGACAAGTTTATTTTATTACTTCTTTGGGCCTCCATTTGTCATCTACAAAATAGGCTTAATCATTTTTCTCATTGCTATGAGGACTAGACGAGATGATATATATAAAGCTTCTCAGTAGTACTAAAAATGTATCGTTTTAGTATTATGCCAAGAGGGACAAAGAAGCCCCCCACACTGACATGTGTGGACATCTTTGGCCACGCAGGTGCTTTTAGAATGCTGCTGGTTTGAAAGATGTTAGACTATGACAGAATATGGGATCTACCCTGGGCGCCACCCTTGACTGCTCTTGGGCTTTGGTTTGCACTAAGCTAAAGTGTGAGAATCAGGTGAAATGATTTTTAGCATAATTTATATTAATAATTCTAAAATTCCATGAACCTGTGAAGTCTGCAATATATGAATCTGAGGTATGTCCACATTCTAGAGCAAATACTGGATCATTTATCCCATATATATTCTACAGAAGGCACCATCCCACACTTCTGAGTTTTGTCCCAGGAGAATGGTACCTTGTGGCCCTGTATACCACTCAACATGACCTTGGGCACCCTTCCCCCTCCCCAGCCATAGGTATTTGGACTAAAAGTGGGAATGTATCAGATAGTAGGTCCGTTAGGTTCTTCGGCTAGACATTTGGGATTAGAATATGGGGAGTCTAGTTAGTAGACAGTGGTGCTGGACTTGGAAGGTCACCATGTGAGTATTTGGAGGCTGGGGGTACCATTTCCTGTAAGTCATGATGGGTCATGTGAAAGTAGAGCAAAGGAAAACAATGTGGGAGTGGGTTTGATAGAAGAAGGGAGAAAGTGAGAAAGGAAAACTGAGAGAAAAGGAGAGAGAGAAAACAGGAGAGAAGCAGAGCAAGAAGTAACAGCAATAGAGAAGGTAACTTCTATGGCCATTCTCGTTCTAAGAACTCACAAACCTGGCTGTTTCACCTACAATTGACTCCAGTGAACTTTCCCTGTATTCTTTTACCCAAGCAAATTTAAATGGCTTTTTAAAAATTCTTTATTCCCAACTATGCCCTAAGACATATGATAAATGGGCAATCAGTAGAGATTTTTGTCTTGTTCCTTTTTTGGAACAAGTATTTGGCCCAGCACTCTGCACAAAGTAAGTGCTCAATAAACTTATACTGAAATGACATGAAAATCATGTATTTGTATGTGAATAGTGCCATCGATGGCATTTTTATAAAGAAGGTTAATTATAATGAAAGATATGTTTCAAGAAGCATTTCCTTGAATTCCCTCAGTTGATCCATAATGTTTTTGCAGTCTGTCTCCAAGACTTGCACAGGACCAAGTCTATGTAGGGTTTATTTTGAAATGTCTGTTGAACTGAATGGCCTGGGATTGCTTTACATACTGTGAAAGTATAAAAAGAAATATAATTTATGGTTACTCTATATAAGCAGTTTGCAGTGTAGTTGGGAAGATATATATGTATACAAACAAAATCAAACATAGTGATTTCCAATGAAGTTTAAATATCCAGAAGAAAGGAGGGTCAGTGAAGTCTCTTATGTATTTAGAGATGTTTTGTGAAAGGACAGGAAGCCGAGTTACATCTTGAGAGTTGGGTGGGATTTGGCAAAGCAGAGATGGGGGGCAGGAAGAGGAGAAGAGTTTTGCAAAATGCACAGCCTACAGTTTAATGACCCACATTAAGATATTTGAGATATAATGCCTAAAAATGGGAGGCAGTAGAGAGCATGTGGGTCATTTCTGACTTTGGGGTTAGATTTTCTGGATTCGAATCCCACCTCCCCCTGTCCTACCTAGCTTTGTTACATAAAGAAATTTACTTAACTTTTCTGTGCCTCAGTTTCTTCATGCATAAAGTTAGAGATAATAATAGTACCTGCCCCTCAGGAATATTGTAAGGCTCAAAGGAGACACTGTTTTTAAAGTTCTTAGATTAGAATTCATTTATTATTCTGGATAGAATGCATGTGTGTGCACAGGAAAGTTATAAAAAGAGGGAGATAGAGAGAGAAGCAACCTTTGCAGGGTGCAGTCACAAGACAGTCCCTTTCCTCCCGTTCCTCAGCTCTCTGGAGTCCTGGGCATGCGTGATTGAGCCTGCCATGTCTCCAGGTCCACCAGGTCAAGGACTTCCAGATCCACAGTCTGATACACAACTGGCAGTAACACAGGGGTTGGGCCGGATTAATAAGCATTTAATCAATTTTTTTTTTGAGAAGTTTTTTGCTATAGGGCACGTGCACTTGCCAGACAGACAGAGACAGAAAGATAGAAAGTGAGAAATCACTCCCCAGGGGGGATGGCCACGCCACAATCCCTTCTCCTCCATCCTCCTCTCGGGATCTTGGGCACACACGCACATGTGCCCGGCATGAGTTTTAAGCCACCGGGTCCAGGACACAAACCGCGGTTGACTACGTGGGAGTCCAGCAACATAGCCATTACGCTAACTACTGGTCTCATTCATTTAGTCAATGTTAACTGCTACCTGTTGTAAGGAAAATCTGGGAGTAAGTTACCATAAAAGGACTAGTATATTAAGTTTGAATTGCAATATCGAATAGGACATCTCTTGGTTGTTAAGGAAGCCACTCACCATCTGAATGGCTGCTGAGTTGGTGAGCATGGTAGACTGGCTTGTGGTAGGAAGAATGTAGATTGTGTAGCACTCAGTGGAAAATCTTGAGAGTTAAGAAGAGTAGTTTGGACTTAGGAGATGAGGGCATGGTCGTATTTTTCTTAGCAGGATAGTGATTCGATGAAAGAAGGAGGAGGAGAGATAGGGGTGGGTCTAGTGAGGACCTCTGAGGACTGTTGCAGTGATGTATGGATAGGTGATGAAGGCCAGGGACAAGATATGACGGAGAGGGGAATGCAGGGAGAAATCTCAGGGACTCTGAAAGAAAGAGGTCCTCTTCTTACTACCTGCACTGTTGCCACTATGGTCCAAGCCACCGTGATTTCTCTCTCTGGTTATTGACATCTCCTCCTGGCCTCTCTGCCTTCTTCCCCACCCCTTGCAGTCTGGTCTCAAGAGCCACTCCTCCACTCGCACAGTGCAGCAGCTCCCATCTCTGTCCTAGGACAAGCACTGTTGAAATTCAGCTCCATCTCCTCCTATGCAACCCCTTGTTCTTGCCACTCCACAAAGCTGTCATCTTTGCCTTTCCTCAAACACGTCAGACCTGCCTCAGGGAACTTGCCTCTGCCTATTCTTCCTCTGCCTCCTTCACCTCCTTTGGGTCGCTGCTCAAATGTCATCTTATTAGGGACATCTTCATGCCTTTCAAAAATAGCAACCCTGCTCTACCTCAGCATTTCCTGCTCCACTTACCCTGCTTAGTTTTTTCTTCTCAGCCTTTATCCCTACCTGACAATAATCTCTTTATTTATTCATGGTCTAATTTTTCCCACTAGGACATTAGCTCTATGAGAGTAGGGCTATTTATTTACTTATTGTTTTAATGATAGAAAGTAGGTGCACAGGCATCCTTACACATGGTCCCCCTTTCCCAGTCCTCCAGCTCCTCAGGATTCTGGGTGTCAGTATATGCAGCCAGTATGTTTTCACGTCCAGCTCCACACTCTGCCATATAGCTTCCAGCCTTGCAGGGTACTTGTGTTACTGTTGCTCTTCAGCTGCTAGACCATTGATTATCTTTTCATGAATGTATCCCGAGGGCCTATTAGAGTACCTGGTACATAGTAGGTGCTCAATAAAGATGCCGGATAAACGTGTGAATAAAAAGCAGTCAGTTTTGATGTGGCAGACAAGAGTGCCTGATGCCCTCCCAGAAGCTGTCTCATTCATTCCTCTCATGAACCTTTCAGGTATGTGTCATTCTCATTGTTGCACCAGTGACAACACTGGGGCACAGAGACAGAGGTGACTGAGGGCACGGAACTGGTAAGGGACAGTCAAGTGTTATAGCTGTGCCAATTCCTCTGACCTTGGCTTTTGCCACCATTCTGTGTACCTCAGAGGAGACAGGGAGGAGTCGCTAAGGCGCTGAGGCTTCTAGCTTCTGAAACATGGATGGTACAGAACCACTAACAGAAATGGAAGTGTGAGGAAGAAGAAGTAGCTGAGTGAGGACATTTGAATTAAGTCAATATCCAGGGGAAAGTCTTCCTCTTCAACAGAATAAGTAAATAATACGTTGTTTGAGGCCCTTTGGAGAGTGAAAGTGGGCAATTAAGCTAAAACAACAGGCATAAATTGAGGCTGTCCCAGCACAGAGGAATGAGCAGTCACCTTAGACTTAGGGGACTGGAGGTTGGCAAGAGGTCATGGCTAGAGATTTGGGTGTCTCCCTTCTAGAGATTCAAAGGGGAGCTGTGAGGATGGCTTCTTATCAGGTAGAAGGGAGGAGAGAAGATCAAGGTCATCTGCAAGGCCTTCATGGGAGGAGAAAGAGGAGACTATGAAAGACAGAGAACAACAAGGGAAATAGGCACAGAGGTGGACAGGGAAAGAGGCACAGAGGTGGACAGGAAGGAGATGAAGTTAGGGAGACCACATTTTGTGGGACACTAATAAGTAGGTCAACGGGAAGCTGGCAACAAAAAATGAGACTGATCAGAGAATCACTTGCTTTCTGATTATGTAACAAAATCCTTATCTATGTCAACGAAGTGCAAAAAGGCATTTAATCAAAGTAGATTAAAATTAATTTTGATTTGAGAACCTTTTTTTCTGCTACTACCTTTGTTATATCTTAAGACATGTTAGGGTGCTCTTAAAGGCTGGGTCAGGAATTGGGACTTTGGTGAAGTTTTCTTGTCACTGCGTGTCCTGGGATACTAAAAGGCCCTACATTTAGAGGGTCAATGACAAAGATAAAATCCAGCTCCAGTTGGAAGATACAAAAGCAAAGGAATACTTTTGCGATGTCTTTGAGGTCAGGAAGACTAAAAATTGAGTTTCTGGGCCAGCATAGGAAACAATGCCTGAAATCTGTTTGATTTTGGTGAAGTAGAAATTTTAACCATTTCATTATTAGTAAAAACAGAGATTTTCCTACATTGGCTTCTTACTTCAGTGAGGGGAGAGGATGGGTGAATAGGGAAAGCTAACAAGCAAACAAAACCCTAATTCAAAACATAATTGACCTTTCTTCCTTGGTGCTGCCTGTGGAGGTGACAGTCATTTCCTACCTGGCATCATGGCCACCCTCAGACCCCTTGTGAAGTCCAGGATCATCAAAAAGAGGACCAAGAAGTTCATTCCACATCAATCAGACGGATATGTCAAAACTAAGCACAACTGGCAGAAACCCAGTGACATGGACGAGAGGATGTGGAGGAGATTCAAGGGCCAGATCGTGACGTCCAAGCATTGGATGTGGGAGCAACAAGAAGACAAAGCATGTGCTGCCCAGGAGCTTCTGGAAGTTTCTGGTCCACAAAGTCAAGAGCTGGAAGTGCTGCTGCTGTGCAATAATTCTTACTGAGGTGAGATCACACACGACCTTCCCTCCAAGAACTGCAAGCCATTGTGGACAAAGCAGCCCAGCTGACCATCAGAGTCACCAGTCCCAACGCCAGGCTGTGTAGCAAGAGAATGAGTAGACAACTCATGTGCACATTTTGTTTGTGTCTCAATAACACTCCCCTCCTCCACCAACAATTGAAATGAGAGCATTAGCAAAAATGTTGGTGAAGTGTATCTAATGATAAAGTTGCTTATTAAAAGGTGGTTTGTCGTGTAGTTCTTAAGAACAGATTCTAGGTTGCTAATCACATTATATTTATGCAGCCATAGTGGGTCTACTTGGCTCCGATCAAAGGGACCGTATGTATGCTTAGCACGTGTTTCCTCTTTCTCAGATTTTTAGACAGTAAAGTCTCTTGACCAGGGGCCCTGGAAACAGAATCTGTCTCTTGCGTTTTCTAAAAGCAAGTATTACTAATTAGTGCTGGGGAGCAGCATCAGGCCCAGGATTAGCAGCAGGCCTTCGCTGGAGTTTCTTTTCATGACAGCAGAAGTAATACCAGGTTAAAGTCACTGTGGCACAACACCCCTGGAAACCAACAGGCATATAATCTTGCAAGAATTCAAAAGGAACAAAATCATTAACGTTGAGTCGAAGCCTGCTAGCACACATCACGGAAATCAAATGGATACAGAGGGCTCCTGAGAGGAGAAAATGCCTGACTCTAAGCTCTGGTTGTACGAGATGCTCCTATCAATACTCAATACTGGTTTTCACAGAAGCACTCTGCCTGTAGCCAGCTTTCATGTTGCATCTAACGAATGTGTGTAGCCAAAGCTGACCTTGAGCAGAATGAGGAAGCAGAGTTTATTTTGGCACGCCACACCCCTCCGCCCTTCTTGCCTCCACCCTAAAAACTGAGTCCTCTTAGCTTCATGTGTCACCCTAAGAGAAATGCGAGACAAAGTAAGTAAAGCTGAAGAGTTTATTGGGTCCAGGGTCGAGGATGATTGTTCAGGGACACAATATTCAAGTCACCTTAAAATATAGATTTTAGGGTAATTTTTAAAAGGTTTTTGCCACAGGGTATATGTGCTCACCAGGGAGAGACAGAGATGGTGAGGGGAAAAATGAGACCTAATCCCCTCAGGGAGGATGGTCACACGTCAATCCCTTCACCTTCATGCTCCTCCTGGGATTTTGGGCATGCACGCACATGTGTCCAGCGTGATTTTCAAGTTGTCAGATCTGCAGTTTACTATGTGGGAATTCAGCATCTTAACTACCACACCGCATGCTGGCCCTGAGTCCAGAGTAATTTTAAAGGCAAAAATCATGAACAGGGAGGGGAATGACATACTTGTTTGCATCATGATTGACTCAGTTCTACAAGAGGAACAGTGGCCTTATAATATGGTGAGTTATAGTTAGTAGATATGATTGATGGAAGGTAAAGGAGGAGTGTAAAGATGCTCATAAACAAAAAGTCCAATGAGTCTAGGTAGCATTTTGATCTATTTAGGTGCCTTATTTTAGATGTCTGACACCAAGGGGTGAGGTGGACCTAAAAAAGTCATAAGATGTGTGTAAGTTTTATTTTCATATAGCGTTGACCAACATAGACTGGAATATCTCTCTCTCTCTCTCTCTCTCTTTTTTTTTTTTTCCCAGAAATAACTGTCCTGTCCTTTACTGAGATCTATAAACTTCCTTCAAGTTTCAGTTTGATGTAGAATTTTAGCATGAGTGACTCCATTTTGATCTGGTCTGTTAGGATCTAGAGCAGGAACTTAGTCCAAAATAATGGCCTTCTAGAATTTTTATTTAACATAAGGTTTTAGATTCAAAAATGATACTCTGTTAGAGGTATACGATATGACATCAGCTATGTTCAATATTCCCCTTTATTTTCCTTGTATCACTTCCTCCCTCCTCCTTGCCTCTTATTAATGTCTGTTCTATTTTCACGGCTTTTCTTTTTTCTTTTTCTCTCTTCTCTTTCGGTATTCTTCCTTTCCTTTCCTGAAATAAACAATGAGGAGAGAAAGAGAGAGAGAGAGAAGACAAGAGACAGGGAAAAGAGTTACCCATTATCTGTTGACTGTAAATCTGTGATGTTTGTTGATCCCAGGGGTTTCTTTGTGCTATAGGTATTGGTTTTCTCTTTAGCGGTTATTGGGAGGATTAAATGTGGAGTTGCAGGTCTTGATAAACGCTAGTTATTAGTATTGTGAAGATTGCCCTTGGAATGAACATCTTTAGATTTTGGGAACTCCATTTGGATAGAGATTTCTTATTTTCTTCTTCTTCTTCTTTTTTTTGGAGAGTTTTTTTTTTGCTAAAGGTTGTGTGCGTTTGCCAGACAGACAGACAGAGACAGAGAGACAGAAAGCGAGAAATCACCTCCAGGGGGGATGGCCACTCCACAATCCCTTCTCCTCCATTCTCCTCTTGGGATCTTGGGCACACATGCACACGTGCCCGGTGTGAGTTTAAGCCATTGGGTCCAGGACTCCAACTGCGGTCGACTACATGGGAGTCCAGCAACATAGCCATTACGCTAACTGCTGGTCCCCGAGATTTCTTATTTTCTTGTAAAAAGTTCCTTTATCTAAAATTTTTCTACATGTACCTGTATGTATAGGTGCACATGCACAAGAGCATGCGCATGCACACACACACACACACACACACACACACACGTTTTCTTTCCCTGTTTTACAGAGGAGCTACAAAAGTAGCTTTGTTTTCCTTAGAGGTTTTTGCCTTTGGGCACATAAGTTGGGGGGGGTGGAGTGTGTGGATGAGAGGGAATGTGAGAAATCACCCCCTCCTCCCCTGGGGGTGGATGGCCATGCTTTAGTGTTTCTCCTCCATTCTTCTTCCAGGATCTTAGGCACACATGCACACATGCCTGGTGTGATTTTCAGACCACTGAGTCTGGGATTTAAACCATGGTTGACCATAAGTCCAGCGACATAAGTGCTATGCCATCTGTTGGCTTTTCTAAAGCAGTTTTTTAAAATTCTGCCCTCTGAGGGGCCAGCAGGTGGTGTGGTGGTTAAGGGTGTTGGACTCCCACATGGTCAACCATGGTTCGAGGCCCATAGCTGGTGTCTTGCTTTCTCACCTTCTCTCTCTCTCACTCTGTCCCTATCTGGTTAAATTAAAATAAATAAAGTTAAATAAAATAATTCTTTAAAATAAGGAATTTTGCCCTCTGGGACCAGCAGTTAGCATAATGGTTATGTCACTGGACTCCCATGTAGTCGACCATGGTCTGAATCCCAGATCTGTCTGCTTAAAACTTATGCCAAGCGCATGTGCGTGTGTGCCCAAAATTCCAAGAGGAGAATGGAGGAGAAAGGATTGCGGCATGGCCATGCCTGGGGGGTGATTTTTCACTTTCTATCTCTCTGTCTCTCTGGTGAGCACATGCGCCCTATAGCAAACAACTAAAAAATTTTGCCCTCGTCTCTTCCTTGGTGCTGCCTTCGGAGGTTGCATCCATGTCCTCCTGGGCATCATGGCTACCCTCAGACCCCTCATAAAGCTCCAGGTCAAAAAGAGGACCATGAAATTCATCCAGCACCAGTCAGATGGATATGTCAAAATTAAACTGACTGGCAGAAACCCTGAGGTATTGATAATAGGCTGGAGAGGAAGATTCAAGGGCCAGATCTTGATGTCCGACATTGGATATGGCAAAAATAAGAAAACAAAGACGTGCTGCCTAGCGGCTTCCGAAAGTGCCTGGCACATAACAATCAGGAACTGGAAGTGCGGCTAATGTGCAATAAATCAGACTATGTGGAGATCGCTCACAATGTTCCCTCCAAGAACTGCGAGGCCTTCGTGGGAAGAGCAGCCCAGCTGGCCGTCAGAGTCACGGATCCCAATGCCAGGCTGTGCAGAGAAGGAAATGAACAGGCAGCTTGCGTGCATGTTTTACTGTGTCTAAATAAAACCACAGTCTCCCCCGACCAATTCTTTTGACCTCCATAACTGTCACCCATACATACATTCACAGGAAACAAGTGTTCAATAAACAACACTTTTCTTTACTACTTCCACTTTTGTGTTTTGCTCTGTACCATCCTCTTCATTAAAAAAATGTTTATAGTCTGTGAGAGCCCTGATAGCTCAGTCGGTAGGGCATCAGACTTGGGACCGGCAGTTGGCTTTATGGCTATGTCGCTGGACTCCCATGTAGTTGACTGTGGTTCAAGTCCCAGACCAGGTGGCTTAAATTCATGCTGGATGGGTGTGCATGCATGCCCAAGATTTCGAGAGGAGAATGGAGAAGGGATTGTGGCGTGGCCATCCTCATCCCCCTCTGCACCCCGGGGGGGGAGTGATTTCTGGCTTTCTGTCTCTCTGTCTCTCTCTGTCTTTCTGGCGAGCGCTTGTGCACTATTGCAAAAAAAACTCTCAAAGAAAAATGTTGATAGTCACATACTAAATTATTTTATGCCCCAGTGCGGGTTTTTACTTGCAGTTGGAAAAATTGTGGTCCAATAGGTATATGGAACTTTGCTCAGTCCCATTGGCAATGTCCTAGCATGGGCCTACACCCCCACTCTGACTCTCCACATTTGTCATGTTCTCAGCAATTCCAGTTCCTTCTTTTTGTCCTCCAAGTTAAGAAACAGCAAATTGGAGAAACCTTTCTAGTTGTCCTTTCTCTTCCATATCTACTTTTCCATTCTCTAATGAGAAAAGACCATTCTTAGCAGCTGCTTCTTGAATAATAATGACAATGCTAACAGCTGTCATAGTAACCATAACAGCGAAGCTCATTTCATGCCTGCTTTGTGCCAAGCACCTATCCAAGTGCTTTACAAATTTTAACCGATTCAATGCTCATAATCACACTACGTAGTAAACGATACTATAATTACTCTGTAGGAAACATTACCTGCTTTTCTTCCAACATCCAGCCAGAATCAAGATTTGCATATTATAGAATCTAGGCTAAATATTAACATAAATAGAAATGATGATAATAATATTATGGAACAAACAATTGCTCTTAACAATCTTAACATGGGGGACTGGCAGGTGTTGTGGTGGTTTGGGCTCTGGACTACCACATGGCTGACCACAATTTGCGTCTTGGACCTGGGGACTTGATTTCTTACTTTCCCTCTCTCTCTCTCTCTCTCTCTCTCTCTGTCTCTCTCTGGTAAGTGCAGGTGCCCTGTAGAAAATTTTAAAATAATAGTAATAAATAAATTAAACTTACATAAATAATTCTTAAAAAAAAATCCTCACATGGAAATTAACACCTAAAAATGATGACCATGAACCTAGAATCAGTAAGCCAGAGGGTTGGCATATTACTGTAGTTAGACTGAAATTATACGTAATACAGTCCAGACTTCAGTCAGAAAACATATTATAAAATCTTATTGCAGTTACATGGAAACATCCATCCAGAGAAAATTTCTGCAGCATTTGTTGTTTTAGCCTTATTTTAATGCCCTGTGTAGTTACGTCACTTTAAAATATTAAATAAGTGACATTAATTCTTTTCTAATTATAAAAGCAGTACCATGTTCATCGTTACAATTCTGAAACTGCAGTTAAACGTAAAAGTGAAAACAAAAAATGACCCCGAATTCCACCACTCAAAAACAGAAGCTTTTCACATTACGCTGCAGTGTGAGAGTAGTGAGGCCTTCAGACATGTTTCCTTTGGCTTACAGCGTGCTTTAAATGTTTTCCATATAAAAACCTGGATTTTCGGCATCTCTTGAAAAGATATCAAGATCTGACAACACTGGGACCACGTTCTTGCAGGGCAACAGCTGCCTCTCTTAGGCAGACTGAGAAGACAGATTTCCCCTCTCTCACTCCCAACACTCCTGTTTTTCTTCCCTCTCTCCCTCCCTTCCTTCCTTTCTTTGTAAATATATATTTTAAAAAATTTATTTATATATTTCTTCCATGAAGGGAAGGAGACAGAGAGAAAGAGGCCCTCTAACAGGGTCTTCAGGATGTTATTCCACTCTAGTGTCAGCCAGCCAGGATCACAGCACACACATTCACCTGGTGTGTGTACAGGGAGGCCTCGGGATGTGAACCTGGGATCTGCCATGTGGCCTCAGCATTGTGATGTATTGTATTGACACTGTGGTTGGCCTGGGATTTCTTTTTTCTTTTATAAATCTATTAGAGAGAGACAGAGCGAGCCCTTAAGAGGATCTTCATGCTACGAGCCCACCCACAGCCTACTCTGTCAGGGTCGTGGACATAGGCGCTTCACCAGTGTGTACAGGGTGACCTCGGCATGTGAACTCGGGACCTACCCACGTGGCCTCAGCATCACAGAGCATTGTGTTTCCACGGTGTCACTGTGGCTGGCCACTCCGGCATTTTCTTATGCTTGGTCATTTTAATTTACTTGCTACTTTCATGTCTTGGTGGGCATTTGAGTTTTCTCTCTTTTTGTTTAAAAACTAATTCTTACCTAGGGGCAAGGCTTTTTAAACTTTTTGCGGGTGGTGACAGTGACAAAGAGTGATGGGTAGGTAGGAGGCCTTTTGGTGCAGAGGATGGGCGAGCAGACATCTTATATCCAGCTCCTACGCTTTTTTCCCTAGTTTATTTGAAACTTAAGCTCTACATCTAGAGGACTGACTTCTCTAAATATCTCCTAAATCTATTCTGGATATTCCTTATTTGACTTAGGCCATATTCCTATGAACAAGTAACACTGACTTTGTTGTTAGAGAAATACTCTCTGTTGCTTTCACATATTGCTCAAGGGGGAGTGCAGCCATGCTGGGCCCACATTGATCTCCTACATCCCTCGGTTTCCCTCTCACAGGTCTTGGTCTTCCCTTTTGACTCAACCACCACTACATTATGTTTTCCCTATCAAAATTGTTAATGAAGATGAACGTTAGTGGCTGCACAAGGTTCCACAATCTGTGTATATCTCACTTGCCTGAACTTCCTTCCTTCCTTTCTTTTTTTTATTTAAAAGAATGATTAATTAGATTAAATTTATTATTATTATTATTATTATTATTAAATTTGCTATAGGTCATGTGCATTCACCAGAGAGAGAAACAGAGAGAGAGAGGGAAAGTGGGAGAGCAAGCCTCCAAGTCCAGGACTTGAACCACAGTCGGCCATGTGGGAGTCCAGCATTCTAACTACCGTGCCATCTGTTGGCCCCTGACCTTCCTTTCTAATGGGTGAGGGCTCAGTGGGAGTATGTACCCCATGATGGGGGGAAGGGAGAAAAGGAGATGGTGGGGATAGGGTACCAAGAATCATATTCTAGAATTGGTTGCTTTAAGAGGCAGAAGTCTAAGTGAGCAGATAGTCCAAAAACTAGAGTTCCAAAATTAATAGGTCGAATGGCAAGTAGAGGCCAAGAAAACCTGTCAGAAACTTGCCAGTAGGTCAGGGAGCAGGTGATCAAAGAGTGAGGAAAGGCAGTAGATGGGAAAGTGAACCCATAGTGACTTCTGAGTAGGGGTGCAGTCATATTCTACAGGGTTTTTAAAAAAATGAGACCAGCAGTTAGTATAATGGCTATGTTGCTGGACTTCCATGTAGTCAACTGTGGTTCGAGTCCTGGACCCAGTAGTTTAAACTCACGCAGGGCATGTGTGCGTGTGTGCCCAAGATCCTGAGAGGAGAATGGAGAAGGGATTGCGGCGTGGCCATCTTTCCTAGGGGGTGATTTCTCGCTTTCTGTCTCTCTGTCTTTCTCAGTCTGGCTGGCGAGCACACACGCCCTATAGCAAAAACCTCTCAAAAAAGAAAAGAAAAAAAGTTTGTTTTATTAATGATAGAGGGTGTATGTGCATGTGCATGACAGAGAGATAGAAAGAGATAGAGATGATATATATATATATCGAGAGAGAGAGAGAGAGAGAGAGAGAGAGAGAGAGAGAGAAGCATTTTGGACAGATTCTTGTTTCATCACAATTCTCTTTCCCCAGTCCTTCAACTCCTCAGGATCTCGGGCAAACATACAAACACCTAGCGTGTTCTCAAGCTGACCCAAGGATCCCGACCCACAGTTGGCCATGTGGCGTCCAGCACTGCAGTTCAGTTTGCTACCAACTGCACCACTAGGCTGGGCCTGCCGCTTTTG
>NW_006159683.1:3042706-3049259 GCF_000334495.1 Tupaia belangeri chinensis | reverse complement strand
ATTAGGTCATTTTTGCTTAGAAAAATACGTCATGACTTTCCCGATGACCCAATAAATTTAGAAAGCTGATGCAGACTATACAATAATTTAATCCATTCCCCTAAAGTTGAATCTTAAGGCGTTTTTCACACTTGTAAGTAATGCTAGTTAAAAAAAAAATCTCAGTGCATAAGGACTTAAAAAAAAAAAGAAAGTACTTATTCTTTTTAAATCTCTTGAGATATGTTGGCAAAATACTTCCACTAAAGTTGTGCACATTGATATTCTCCTCAACAGTGTTTTGGTATGTCCTGCTTTGATTCCTTTAACTTGGTCCAGCCGCGTAAATCTTCAAGTGAAATGCTGCCACTGGCAACTGTACTCTGGAGTACCTGGAATTTCTTGAGCCCTCTAGCTTTATAGTTTTTTAAACCCCGATCCACCAGGAGAAGTGAATTTTACAGAATGACTCAATATGTGTGTGTTTACAATGGAAACAAATGTTTCACAGAATAATCGCTTGCCCTTTCTCTATGTGGTGTACTCTGGGAAGTCCATTCTCTTCTAATTGAATTTTTTAAGTAAGCTGGTCGTGACCCATTAAATTAATGTAATGCCTCTCTTATGGGTCATTACTCAATTTGAAAAATGTCATTCTAGAACAATTTCTGGTTTAAAAATTGACTGCTGAGGACTTCAGTTTCTCGCTCACTTTTTAAAGGTTGATTTATTATATTTTTCTTTCATGAGAGAAAGAGCAAGAAAGAGCTGCTCTCCATGTCATGATCCTTCCCCCGGCCTCCTAGCCAGTCAGGATCATGGGTTGGCGTGGGCACTCCTGGAGTGTTCAGGCTGATCTGGAATTCAGATCTGGGCCTCCCATATGGTTCCTCTATCACTCAGTAGAGCCCTACCACCTGTACCACCATAGCTGGGCCTCATCGCCTCTCTTTCTCATCAGTGTAAGCTCCACAATCCCATTCCTCAATAATCCCTTTAAACTGGTGACCCATGCTCAGTGTGCTCACCTGGGTTTGACCATCACCATCCTCTAAAACACGACTTCCAGACTGTGTCATGAGCCCGAGTTCCCAGTGCCTATGGTACCCTCTCTAGCTCCCTTGAAGCCCATCCTGGACTGACATGATCTCTCTATGGCTCCTACTTACAGGAATGGCATATGTGTTAGGGGACAAAAGGTCTCGTCACACTGAATGTGGCACAGTTTTGTCATTAAAAAAGAAAGATCTCGCCTACTCTGCTCTCATGCAGATATGCACAAGCTGCATCCTCATTTCCTTCCACCTCTGCTCTCACGTCCCCTTGGCAGAGGCCTTCCCTGACTACGGCATCTCAAATAGAACCCTGTTTCTTCTCTCTCCTCACCTTGCTTTAGTCTTTCTTTCTAGTTTTTACTGAGGGTGTACCTTGTTTGCAGTCATAGAATATAAAAACAGGGTGACATTTAATTGCCATATAAGGTTCTACCTGCTAATGTTATACAGGGGAAATTTAAATCTTGAGAGAAGCGAGTGGCTATTCTATGGTGACCTAGATTGTTCATAGCAAAGCTGAACTAGAAACCAGATCCCTGGGTACTTGTCAGCTCCTCAATGGCTTATGACACTTAGTCCATGCTATAGGCTTTATGACTTCCTGTGTGTGTGTGTGTATGTGTGTGTGTGTGTGTGTGTGTGTGTGTGTGTGTGTGTGTGTGTGTGTGTGTGTGCGCGTGCGCGCACGCTCATGCTAACGTCATCTTATGAAAAGCCCTGGGATGCACTGTATTAGACTCAGCGGTAAACAGTAGTGTGAAAAGTTCTAATGTATTTGTCGCTGGAAGCATACGTTTACTTAGTTCATCAGAAAGGTTTTATCTTCCTCAAATAGAATTGTTATCATTAGTTTTCTTAGTCCATGGTCTGCTCCCTTAACCTCCTTGCAAATTTCATTTTACACAAAAAGAAACTGACATATAGTGAGGTAACTAACTGAGAGATCTCCTCAACTAAACTAAACTAAACTACAATATCAAAGAGAAATTGTAGGTACAAAGGTTCAGAAGCCAGACATTTCACCCAGGCATACTGGAGTTAAGACTTAAGTGAGGCACAGGGTTTGATGGTGACGAAATCAGAAGGTGATGGAGGCTGTGTCACAGGATTTGGGAAAAGATGAAGAGGGGCTACACAGCTGCACACCTAGGGAGCAACTGCTGGTTCCGGGCAGAAACTCCTGGAGTAAAGTAGTTTAAATCCACTGATGGTAAGTTGTACCTGTAGCAGTTGGGTGTTTTGGGAATCTCTAGAAGCTCTTCCATGTAGCACTTTCCTGTCCCCGAAACTTCCTAGATTTCCAAAAACAAATGTTCTGGTGATTAGAAGACATTCTTATTTTTTTCATTTTGAAAGTCCTGTATGTATTCGCTATCTTTTGGCAATGTCGTAAATACTTTCTGTTGAGGGGATTGTTTTTCTCTGATTGGTTTCATTCTGGAAAGAATGCTAACTAGATGCTCTGACCACGCCTAGTCAAGGAGGTAGTGAGGACCCACTCTAACCTAAATGGAACCTGAATCTCAATTAGCGTGACAAAGAGGCTGAAAGCAGTTTACCTATTCAAATAGGAATAGTCTATATTAAGACGCTACATTGACCCTGAAGTTGCCTTGTTATTCATCCTCTGCCATCCTGGTTCTCTAGCCTTCCTCTGATTTTTAAACTCTCCCATTTCTTCCAGTAAAGTCCTTTGTGCTTAAATGAGCCACAGTAGGTTTCTGATGCTAATAGTCAAGAACATTGATTAGCACAACGGGCAGTCTGACCTGGGATTTCCAATAACCTCTTTCTACCAAAACTACGCTATGAGACATAGCAATAAACATTTGCTCGTAATCTATAATAGGCCAGTTGGTTGGCCGGTGGCTGTTAGCTAGGCTATCTAATTTAATCTTCATGATGATACCACAAGATAGAAATTGTTATTTAATTTTATATGGAAAGATCGAGTGTCTTAGTTCATTCAGGCTTCCATAACAGAATACCATACACTAGATGGTTTACGAACAATGGAAATTTATTTCTCATAGTTTTGGTTGCTGAGAAGTCCATGATCAAGGTATTGGAAGTTTCAGAATTTAGTGAAGGCTCACTTCATGCATAATATATGGTTTTCTTTCTCTACATCTTCACCTAATGGAAGGGGTAAGGGAGCTCTCTGAGATTCCTTTTTATAAGGGCACTAATCTCATTCATAAGGGCTCTGCTCTTGTGATCTAATCATCTCTCAGAGGTCCCACCTCCAAATACCATCACACTGGAGGTTAGATTACAACACATGTGTTTTGGAGGACACAAACATTCAGTCTATCGCACTGAAGGTAAGTACATTGCCCAAAGTCATGAGCCTATTGGTTCAAATCCCAAGCCTAGACTTTTGATATGTCTGTTCCTTTTCTTTTACTCCATTATAATACCTTTGTTAGGAATCTAAAGGTATTCAATAAAGCTAAATTTGTTCTTTAGAAAATGTATCAGGTATTAAGAAGATTTAGGAGCCCCCAAACTATTCTTAGTCAATATTATAGAAAGCACATACCTGAGCAATAATAGACTCCAAAAGATGTATGGAGTTATAGTGCTTCATGACTGTAGAGATTAATCAGCTCAACCTTCTCATCTTATAGTTAAGAAAATAGAGGCCAATAGATCTTTGTATTGTCAAGTGTTACTGAAAATACTATTTTGCCTATAATGAGGTTTAGATACAAACCAATTTAGTTTAGTCATGAGACAGGTGGGGTTGTGTAAATTTATACAGCTCAATTAAAATCATAGAGCTGAAAGGGACCTCTAGGTCTCTTATAATAATGTATCCATCTGCATCTATCACAGAGAGTTTAAACAATATTAGTAGGTTGTCTTTCTCTTTACAGACTATAAAGAAGGCAATTCAATCACTTCCTTTGTAAAGCATTAAGTATTATTCATACTTGTCAATCTAATGCCACTTTTACTTGTAAATGTGGAGCACTTTATATACCTGTTTAAAAAGTAATGTATTCTATTTAAAGATATTTAAAGTTATTTGAAAGTTAGAAGCAGCCTTGAAAGAAAATTGGAGGTAGCTGAAGATATTCTTCTAAGTTACCTTAGGCATTCTTTTACAATTAGAAATAACATAAGCCTTAGGTTTTCAAAGTAAATAACTAGTGCAAAAGAGGAAGGTAAGTGGGATTTTTTTCCCTCCAATTTGGAAGAATGGTTACAGGAAACTCTACAATATACTGCAAACTTATTTGACTCATTTTGGGACCCTCTGCAATCCAATTCAGTTGAAATGTTTGCTGAAGGCTTCTAATACATAAGCTACTGAGCTCAGAGCTTTGAGAATACAAAGACAATCAAATACAGCTCTTAAGTGTAAGTAGTTGAAAACTAGTTAGGGAAGTAATGCAGGTGCACAAATATCAATACTTCTAAAAATTATTGAGTGAAAAGTGGTACCAGTCTATGGAAATGCACTGTAGGCAGGGCAAGATTAAAAACCCAGCTTGGGGAATCAGGGAAAATTTTTAAACTATGTTGTGAAGGATGAATATAATTCTGGCAGGCAGAGATAGAGGACAGGTTATGCATCCAGAAAGTACAATGTGAAGAGAGGCCTAAAGATGGAAAATGTCCTCATATAAACTTCTCATTTCAGATCCTAAACCTACTTTAGAATGGATACTCTACTCTCTTAGCCAACCCCCCTATTCCTTATTTTCTACCTAACAAAATCCTGATCACCACCAAAGCCTTATGTAAGAAGATTAAAAATGGTTGTGTTTAGGGGCTGGCAGGTAGCATGATGGTTAAAGGCCCAGGGGGCTGGACCCCCACATGGTTGACCATGGTTCAAGTCTCAGACCTGGTGACTTGCTTTCTCTCTCTCTCTCTCTCTGTGTGTGTGTGTGTGTGTGTGTGTGTGTCTCTGATCAAACTTGAAACTAATAATAATAAATTTAAATAAAATAATTCTTTAAAAAATGGTTGTGTTGGCCACGCACACGCCCTGCCGCCGCCCCGCAGAAATGCTTCGGTTACTCACAGTCCTTCACCAGATGAGGCCCCTGTCCCGGGCACTGGCTCCTCATCTCACTTGGGCTTATGCCAAAGATGTTAAATTTGGTGCCGATGCCCGAGTCTTAATGCATCAAGGTGTAGACCTTTTAGCCGATGCTGTAGCTGTTACAATGGGGCCAAAGGAAGAACAGTAATTATTGAACAAAGTTGGGGAAGTCCCAAAGTAACAAAAGATGGTGTGACTGTTGCAAAATCAATTGACTTAAAGGATAAATATAAAAATATTGGAGCTAAACTTGTTCAAGATGTTGCCAATAATACAAACGAAGAGTCTGGGCATGGTACCACCACTGCTACTGTACTGGCACACTCTATTGCCAAGGAAGGCTTCAAGAAAATTAGTAAAGGTGCTAATCCAGTGGAAATCAGGAGAGGTGTGATGTTAGCTGTTGATGTTGTAACCACTGAACTTAAGAAGCAGTCTAAACCTATGACGACCCGGAAGAAATTGCTCAGGTTGCTACAATTTCTGCAAATGGAGACAAAGAAATTGGTAACATTATTTCTGATGCCATGAAAAAGGTTGGAAGAAAGGGTGTCATCACAGTAAAGGATGGAAAAACACTGAATGATGAATTAGAAATTATTGAAGGCATGAAGTTTGATCGAGGCTACATTTCTCCATACTTTATTAATACATCAAAAGGTCAGAAATGTGAATTCCAAGATGCCTATGTTCTGTTGAGTGAAAAAAAAAATTTCTAGTGTCTAGCCCATTGTACCTGCTCTTGAAATTGCCAATGCTCACCGTAAGCCCTTGGTCATAATTGCTGAAGATGTTGATGGAGAAGTTCTAAGTACACTTGTTTTGAATAGGCTAAAAGTTGGTCTTCAGGTCGTAGCAGTAAAAGCTCCAGGTTTTGGTGACAATAGAAAGAACCAGCTAAAAGACACGGCTATTGCTACAGGAGGTGCGGTGTTTGGAGAAGAGGGGTTGACCCTAAATATTGTGGGTGTTCAGCCTCATGACTTAGGAAAAGTTGGAGAGGTCATTGTGACCAAAGATGATGCCATGCTCTTGAAAGGAAAAGGTGACAAGTCTCAAATTGAAAAACGTATTCAAGAAATCATCGAGCAGTTAGATGTCACAACTAGCAAATATGAAAAGGAAAAACTGAATGAACGTCTGGCAAAACTTTCAGATGGAGGAACTGTGCTGAATGTTGGTGGGACCAGTGACATCGAAGTGAATGAAAAGAAAGATAGAGTTACAGACGCCCTCAACGCTACAAGAGCTGCTGTTGAAGAAGGCATTGTTCTAGGAGGGGGCTGTGCCCTGCTTCGGTGCATTCCAGCCTTGGACTCACTGACTCCAGCTAATGAAGATCAAAAAATTGGTATAGAAATCATTAAAAGGACACTCAAAATTCCCGCAATGACCATTGCTAAGAATGCAGGTGTCGAAGGATCTTCGATAGTTGAGAAAATCATGCAAAGTTCTTCAGAAG
>NW_006159683.1:3022566-3042632 GCF_000334495.1 Tupaia belangeri chinensis | reverse complement strand
CCAACAAAGGTTGTAAGATTTGCTTTACTGGATGCTGCTGGAGTGGCCTCTCTGTTAACTACAGCAGAAGTTGTAGTTACAGAAATCCCTAAAGAAGAAAAGTAGCCTGGAATGGGAGGAATGGGTGGAATGGGAGGTGGTATGGGAGGTGGCATGTTCTAACTTCTAGAATAGTGCCTTACCATTATTCGTGAACTGTGACAGGAAGCCCAAGGCAGTGCTCCTCACCACATAACTTCAGAGAAGTCAGTTGAATGAGAAAAAAAAAAAAGTGAAGTAAAGGCTGGTCGATGTTTAAAGAAAAGTGAAGTAAAGGCTGGCTGATGTTTAAGAAAATCACTATAACCATCAGTTACTGGTTTCAGTTGACAATATATAATGGTTTACTGCTGTCATTGTCCATGCCTACAGATAATTTATTTTGTATTTTTGAATAAAAAGACATTTGTACATTCCTGATACTGGGTGCAAGAGCCATGTACCAGTGTACTGCTTTCAACTTAAATCACTGAGGCATTTTTACTACTGTTTTGTTAAAATCAGGATTTTAGTGCTTGCCATCACCAGATGAGAAGTTAAGAAGCAGCCTTTCCGTGGAGAGTAAGAATAATTGTGTACAAAGCAGAGAAATATCCAATTATGTGACAACCTTTGTGTAATAAAAATTTGTTTAAAGTTAAAAAAAAATGGTTGTGTTTAAAGGGTGAGAAGATTGGTAAATTTATTCTTTTCCTTTTCTTATTTTTAAATTTTGTTTTTCTTTGTAAATGTGATTATAAAACAGAAAATGTGTTAAAATTTAAAGTTCAGCTCAAATATTGCTCCTCAACATTGACTACCCAATAGTTGGAAATCCTTGACTTAAAGTTGTGCCTGGGCAATCCCAGAAATGGAAGGTAGGAGCTGCTGGCCCTGTGTGCTGAGCCATTCTGTCCCCCATTCATCAGGACCAACAGACAGGCTGAAGTCGTGGCTGAGTTTGAGTTCATCAACAGGAAACCTGTGGAGGGAGGAGTGGCTCTCCAGCTCATGTGGTGCAATTTGTTCTACCATCTTACATTCTATCTGTCAGTGCAACCTCCTACCACATTGGGAGCAGTTAGGTATGGGTATACGAGAACCAAACACCTGAAAATAGACTCTGGAGGAATTCTTTCTCCATAGTTTTCTTGGCAGTGAAGGGAGAGGATCTCCCCTCTGAATACCTAAACCCTAAGCTCCTACACACTTATACCCACAATAGAGGAGAGAAATTGGCACAGATCTTATGCACATCATGGAGAAATACAAGAGCACACAACTACAGAAACATACTCCAAAGAAGTAGGAAGAATTGAGTATACAACCAGATGACTAAAACAATCAAAGCAGAGACTGAAGAAATAAAAGAAAATCAGGAAATACCTTCTCCTCAGAAGATCATCACTCCTTACCAACAATGGGTGAAATTCAAGAGAAATGTCAGAAAAAGAATTCAGAATATTCATTGTAACTACACTCAACAATATGCAAGAAAAAACAGAACCAGTTGCAGGAGATGAAAAAATTCTTTCATGGCAAGATGGAGAAACTCCATAGGAGATAGATACACTAAAACAAAAAAAAACCCCAAAAAACAAAAAACAAAACAAAACAAAAAAACAAAAAAAAAACAAACAAACAAGCAAACAAAACAACAAAACAAAACAGAACTTCTGGAAATAAAGAATACATTGCAGGAAAGCAAAGCCTCCCTTGAAAGTATCAACAACCATTTAGACCACACAGAAGAAAGAATCTTTGACCTTGAAGACAAAACTTCTGATTTAGTCCAAACAACTGAAAAGAATACAAGAATAATTATTAAAAATGAGGACAATATATAGGAAATCCTGGACACCATTAAATAGTCAAATATCTGCATAATATAAGGTGAAGAGACAGGTAAAATACTAGAAAACATCTTTCATAATACACTAGCTGAAAACTTTCCAAATTTAGAGTGACCATGCAGACGTCCAAATCTAGAAGATACAAAGGACACCAAACAGATACAACATAAGAAGATCATCTCCAAAGTATATCATAACCAAATTGGTAGAAATCAATGACAAAGATAATATTCTGAAACTAGAAAGAGAGAAAAGTCAAGTTACTTACAAAGGTTACCCTATTAAGACTAATATCGGATCTCTCAGCTGAAACAATGCAGGCAAAGAAAGAATGGAAAGGCATATTTAAAACGGAAAGAGAAGCAATCTCAGCCAAGAGTACTATACCCAGCAAGATTATCCTTCAAATGGGAAGGAGAAATAAAATCATTCCCAGATAAATAAATGCTGAAAGAATTCACCAAAATGAAACCACCTTCTTCAGGAAATACTTAAGGGAGTACTATACCAGGAAAGTGAAAGAGAGACAAATAGAAATAAGAGAACACATAAGAAAAAAGTATAAGTCCACACGTATTTTTTTTTTCTATTTTCTCTCTTTCTTTTTAAAGTTATTTTATACATTCAATCACTATACATCACGTAGTTTGGAAGTTGAATTTGCCCAACATGAATACACTTCACACCAGTCCAGTTGAGGATATAAAACACATTATTATCAGCAGATAATAATAATCCATTTTTGTATCCCATAAGTGTCTTGCCTCTATTTTCCACCTTAATCTCTTTCCTTACACTCTCCCCCTTCTCCCACCTTCTTTCCACATTGCCTCCAGTATCTATAATCATTTCAAATGCTTTTGTGTCCTCTATCTTTCAGTTTCCCCTACAGAGAGTGAAGAGTTGGTGTATATTAAGTGAAGACAATGTGTCTCTTTCTTCACTCAGCAACAGATCTTTCATATTTCATCCACTTTCTATCAAATGCCAGGGTCTTGGGTTTTTTTTTTTTTTTTAATGGCTGAGTAGTATTCCGTAGAGTATATGAGCCCCACTTTTCCAATTTATTCATGGATATTTCGGTTGGTTCCATGTCTTAGCAATTGTGAATAATGCTGAAATAAACATAGATGTGCAAGCACTTTTCTGACTAAGCGTTCTTCTATCCTTTGGGATACCCAGGAGTGGAATTGCTGGATAATTTGGTAGTTCTATTTGGAGGTTTTTGAGGAACTTTCATATTGTTATCTACAGTGGCTGGATGAATTTACATTCCCTCCAACAGTGTGGGAGAGTTCTCCTTTCAGTACATCCCCACCAGCACTTATCATTTTGGTTTTTATCTGCATCTCCCTTATGATGAGGGATATTGGCATTATTTTCATATGCTTTTTGGCTGTTTATGTGTCTTCCTTAAAGCATTGTTTATTCAGCTCATTTTTCCATCTTTTTCCAACTTTGAATTGGGTTTATTATTTTTTTCAGGTAAGCCACTTGAGTTCCCTGTGTATTCTGGTTATCAGTCCCTTATCTAAAGCATAGTTTACAAAAATATTCTCCCATTTTGAGGGTTATCAATTCACACTAATTACTGTGTCTTTTACTGTGCAGAAACTTCTTAATTTGATGTAACCCCACTTGTCTATTTTTAGGATTATTGCCTGTGCTTTGGTGGTCTTATTTCGTAGTCTTTGCCTACCCCAGTGTCTCCCAGAGTTTCTGCAGTGTTTTCCATCAGTAGTTTTATAGTTTTGGGTCTTAGATTTAGATCTTTGACCTATCTTGAGTTGATTTTTGGTAATGTTGAGAGATAGGGGTTCAGATTCATCTTTTTGTTGGTGGATACCCAGTTTTTCCAGCACCATTTGCTAAAGAGGTTTTCCTTTTCTCACTGTATTGACTGGTACCCTTTGTCAAAAATTAGTTGGCTGTATGTTTTGGGGTTTATTTCTGGGGTCTCTATCTGTTCCATTGGTCTATGTATCTATTTTGTGCCAATGCCATGCTATTTTGATTGTCACAGCTTTGTATTATATTTTGGGGTCAGTGAGTGCAATGCCACCCACTCTACTCTTCTTGCACAGGATTACTTTGGCAATATGGGGTCTTTTATGTAATTTTATGGGATTGCATTAAATATGTAGATTAATTTGGGTAGAATTGCCATTTTGATTGTATTAATTCTCCCAATCCAGAAACTTGAGATGTCCTTCCACTTTTTTGTGTCATTTTCAATTTCTTTTTAAAATTTTTCATAGTTTCCCTTGTAGAGGTCTTCAATTTCCTTGCTTAGACTTATTCCTCTGTATCTTATACTTTTTGTGACAATGGTAAATGTGATTACTTTCTTCAGTTCTGCCTCTGTCTGCTTGTTGTTTGTACATAGAAATGCTATAGATTTTTGAAACCTGCCACTTTACTGTATTCATTTATTATTTTGAGAAGTTTTTTAATGGATATCTTTGGGTCTTCTATGTATACAATCATGTTATCTGCAAATAGAGATCATTTCAATTCTTCTTTCCCTTCCCTATTCAAATGCCTTTTATTTCATTCTCTTGTCTGATTGCATTGGCCAAGACTTCCAGCACTATATTGAAAAGGAGTGGAGAGAATGGGCAGCCTTTTTCCGTATGTTTTTAGTGGAAAAGCTTTCAACTTTTCCCCATTCAGTATAATGTTAGCTATAGGTTTTTCATAGTTGGCTTTTATTATACTGAGAAATCATCCTTCTTGCTGATTTTGCTGAGAGTCTTAACCATGAAGGGATGCTGTATTCTGTCAAGTGCTTTTTCGCATTGTTTGAAATGATCATATGGTTTTTATCTTTCTTTCTGTTAATATGGTGTATTAAATTTATGTTTTTGCATATGTTGAACCACCCTTGCATCCCTGGAATAAAGCCTACCTGGTCATGATAAATAATCTTTTTAATATGTTGTTGGGTACAATTTGCTAGTATCTTGTTGAGAATATTTGCAGCTATATTCATCAGAGATACTGGCCTATAGTTTTCCTTTCTTGTTGTATCCTTATTTGTTTTGGGAATGAGGGCAATGAAGACTTCATAAAATGAATTTGGGAGGGGTCTTTCCTTTTGGACCTTTAGAAATAATTTGAGTAGAATGGGGATTACCTCTTCTTTAAAAGTTTTGTCGAATTCAGAAGTGAAGCCATCAGGACCTGGGCTTTTCTTTGTCAGGAGGTTATTTATTACTGATTAAACCTCACTGCTTGTTATGGGTCTATTCAGGCTTTCTATGTCTTCCTGAATCAATGTTGGTAGATTATATGTGTCGAGGAATTTGTCCATCTCATCCAGGATTTGTTTGTCGGCATATAGTCACTCATAGTATCCTCTAATGTTCTGGCATTTCTATTATGCATTCAGGCTTTCTATGTCTTCCTGAATCAATGTTGGTAGATTATATGTGTCGAGGAATTTGTCCATCTCATCCAGGATTTGTTTGTCGGCATATAGTCACTCATAGTATCCTCTAATGTTCTGGCATTTCTATTATGCCTATTGTAATATTGCCTGTTTCATTGTGAATTTGATTTATCTGGTTCCTTTCTCTCTTCTTCTTAATTAGTCAAGCTAATAGTGTGTCAATCTTGTTTTATCTTTTCAAAGAACCAGGTTTTGCTTTCATTTATTTTCTGTATAGTTTATTTATTTTTTATTTCATTTATTTCTGCTCAAATCTTTATTATTTCTTTTCTCCAGAGATTTTTTAAAATTGTTTTTCCAATTCCCTGAGGCATGATGTTAGATTGCCTATCTGTCACCTTTCCGTTTTTTTCTTATGTGCACTAATTGACATAAACTTCCCTCTCATGACTGCTTTTGCAGTGTCCCATAGATTATGGAAACTCATGAATTCATTATTATTTGTTTCCATGAATCTTTTGATTTTGATCATAATCTCTTCAGTAGTTGTAAAGTCATTCTGGAATAGGTTATTTAGTTTTCCTGTATTTGTGTATTTTCGAGGTTTTTTTCTGAAATTTATATCAAGTTTAATCCCATCGTGGTTGGGGAAGAGGCTGAATATAGTTTCTATGCCTTTGAATCTGTAAAGGCTTGTTTTGTGCCCTACCATGTGGTCAATCTTCTAGAAGGTACCATGCGGGAGTGAAAAAAATGTGTATTTTGTGGCTTTTGGGTAAAAAGTTCTATAGAACAAGTCCATCTGATTTATGGTATCAGTTAGGTCCTGAATCTCTTTGTTTATGTTTTTGTCTTATTGATCTGTTTAAAGGAGATAATGGGGTATTGAGATCCCCGAAGTTTTTAGTGTTGCAACCTATCTCTCCTTTCAGATCCAGCAGTCTTTCCTTCACATATTTGGTTGCTCCTGAGTTGGGTGCATAGATATTTATAAGCCTTATGTTCTCTTTTATTGTTTGTTTTTAAGAGAGACTTTTGCTATTGGGCACATGAGCTTGCCAGAGAGACAGAGAAATCTCCCTCCCCACCCCCTCTATTCCCCCCAGGTGGATGCCACACTGCAGTCCCTTTGCTTCCATTCTCCTCTTGGGATTCTGGACTTGCATGTACTCATGCTCAGTGTGAGTTTTAAGCCTCCAGCTCCAGTACTTGAAACATGATTGATGACATAGTAGTCCAGTGACACAACCGTTATGCCATCTGCTATTTGAAGAATTAGCCCTTATACTATTATATAATGTGTTTCTTTGTCTCTTACTACAGTTTTTCTCTTAAATCCTGTTTTGTCTGAAGTCAGTATTGTGACTCCTGTTCTTTTTTTGGTTTCCATTTGCATGGAATATCTTTTCCCAGCCCTTCACTTTTAGTCTACATATGTCTTTATCCATGAGGTGGGTGTCTTGTAGGTAACAGGGGATTTACGTTTTTTTAAAAAATTCATTCAGCCAGTCTGTGTCTCTTGGAGAATTTAAAACATTAACATTCAATGTTATTATTGATATTTCCAGACTTGTCCCTACCATTTATTTGGCCATTTACTTGGTTGGTTTTTGTTCTCCTATTTCTGTCTGTCTTTAGTTTTCTTGAAGAGCTGATCTGGAGTCAATAAATTCTTTCAGGTTTTGTGTATCTGAGATTTTTTTTTCTATTTTTTTCCATATGAAGAATAGTCTTCATATGGAAATTTTTATCTATTCTATCCATATGAAGGATAATCTTATGGGTATAGTAACCTCGGTTGAAATTGTTCTTCATTTAACACTTTGAATATATTTTGCCTTTCTTCCTTGCTTACATCGTTTCCAATGAGAGGTCTAGTGTTAGCTGATGGGATAACCTCTGTAAGTAACCTGACATTCCTCTCTTGCCAATTTTAGTATCTTGTCTTTGTTTTGGCTAATCTGGCTATGATGTGCCTCAGAGAAGATCTTTTTGGGTTGATTCTATTTGAGGTCCTTCATATTTTTTGGTCTGGGTGTTTGAATGCTTCTGTAGGCTTGGAAAGTTTTCTCCCAGGATTTTATGGAGTAGATTATCAATGCCCTTATTAGTTTCCTCACCTTCTTGGGATACTGATTATCCAGATATTTGGGCGTTTGATGCTGTCTGGTATTCCTCGTATATTATCCTCATTTTGGGGGGTTATTTTCTCTATATTTTTGGTGTTTTTTTCCTAGGTTGGGGTTTGTTTTATTCCCCCATTTATTTATTTATTTTTACATTTTTCCACAAACATTTACTTTACATATCAAAATAATTTTTGCTCATACTCCATAGTTCTTGACAGTTAATAAACAACTTTCAAAATTTCAAAATACTGAATTTTAAAGATAATATTTAAAATATTTATTGTAATTTTGTTTATGACTCTGTAACAACAGAGACAGTATAGTTTTAAAAATTTTTGAAAAAATATTTATATGTTAACTACTCAAATTGTTGAAAAGCAAATGCCCAGCACAAAAGTCACACATAAACCTTCTTAATTCAGCCCTGCCTACCAAGTATTCTGTGAAATACTATCTGCTAGCAAAGATCAGGCTCTTTTTCTTTCTTCAAAATCTTTCTCAAGATAATCCTCTGGTGTGGTTGCTCTTTTGAAATCTCTACTGATTACAATGCTGGGCTGGAAAAGTCCAGGCTATTTTATGTTATAAATTCTTTCATATATCTTTTCTAATCCTCTCTGCCAGGCAGAACTATTTATGGTGCCAGGTCATCTTTCCAAGAGCTTCTGTTGGCTTACTTGAGATCTACCTTAGTTCCATAGTTTCCTGATTAATCTTCAGATATGACATTCCAGTCAAAGCCCTGTGCAATAATGAGTATTTCCAGTTTCTGATTCAATGCAACAAGCATTATTGAACTTATGCAAATAACTCTTCTGCCACAAAATAAGCATACTCCCCAAATATTTTCTAATTCCAGAGGAGTCAGGAAGGAAGAAAAGTTTATGTTTCCATTTAAAGAAACAAACAAAAATATTTTAAGAAATAACTGAACCTATCAACACCTCAAAAAAAAGTAAAATGCTTAAATTGGGAAAAACAAAGCATAGTTAAAAAAATCAGTAATGTTTCACTCAAAAGTCATAAAATTCTATTTTGCCAGTTCAGTCTTAAATTCAAACTCTCTTCTGTTGAATTTGCAGTGTTACTGTTGTTCAATCTGTCCATTTAAATCCTGGAAGTTAACATTTAATGTTGTTATTGATATTTTTTGTCCCTAACATTAAATTGGTCATTTTCTTGGTTGCCTTTTGTTCTCTTATTTCTGTATATGTCTTTAGTTTTCTTGGTAGAAACTCCTTTCAGAACTTCTTGAATACTGGGTCTGCTATTGGCAAGTTCTTTCAGGTCTTGTTTATCTGAGAATGTTTTAATCCTTTCTTTCCATATGAAAGATAATCTTGTTGGATATAGTATTCTTGGTTGAAACTGTTTTTCACTTAAGACTTTGAATATATATTCCCATCCTTTCCTTGTTCGCATTGTTTCTGATGAGAGGTCTGAGGTTAGCTTGATTGGATAAGTAATCTTTATAAGTAACCTGACGTTTCTCCTCTTGCCAATTTTAGTATCTTGTCTTTGTCTGTAGATTTGGCCAGTCTGGCTATGATGTGCCTTGGAAAAGATCTTCTTGGGTTGATTCTGTTAGGGGTCCTTTGTATTTCTTGGTTCTGGATATTTGAATGCCTCTCTAGATTTGGGAAGTTTTCTTCCAAGATTTCATGAAGTAGATTATCAATGCCCTTTTTAGTTTCCTCATCTTCTGGGATACCAATTATCCAGATGTTTGGGTGCTTAATGCTGTCTAGGATTTCTCATATAGTATTCTCATTTTATTGGTTATTGTCTCAGGTTTTTTTGGTTGTTTTTTCTAGATCAGAGGTTTTGCCTTCAACATCCAAGATTCAGTTTTCTGCATGGACTAATCTGCTTTTCATACTTTTGAGGGAGGTTTTGATTTCCTGAATGGCAGCCTTCATCTCTAATAGCTCCATTTGATTCAGATTTTTTTTTTTTAATGGTGTACATTTCCTCTTCAGGTCATGGAAGAACTTCAACACCTCCTGGAACTCGTTGTCTCTTTTCTCCTGCATCTTCTGGAGTTCCTTATCTCTCAGATATTGCATCTCATTTAGTTTTGTCACTATGAATATTCTGAATTCTCTGTCAGACATTTCCACTAGTTCTACTGTACTGTCTGTGGATGATGAAGGATTGTGCTTTTCCCCCTGGGGGAGAGATATTTTCTTGGTTTCTCATGTTTCATGCTTCTGTGGTGGTTTCTGGACATTCTGTGACAGTCTCTCCTCCACTTGTCTGAATATTTCAGGAGTCTAGAAGATGGAATTTAGAGCATAGCATCCTTAAACAGGCCAGGACACATCTGAGCTTTAAAATGGCCTCTTGTCTAAATATTTTGGGAGTCTAGAAGATGGAGTTTAGAACATAGTTTCCCTCTAGGTCAGAGTTTTTGTCTTTTGCATCCAACTTCTGCATGATCTAACTCGCTTTTTATACTTTCAAGGGAGATTTTGATTTCCTGCATTACAGCTTTCATCTCCAACAGTTCCGTTTTATTCTGTTTCATGGTGTCTATATCTTCTTTAAACTCACAGAAGGGCTTCCTCATCTCCTGTAGCTTGTTGTCTCTTTTCTCTTGCACCTTTGGAGTTCATTGTCTTTTTTCTCTTGCATCTCATTTGGTTTTGTCACTGTAAATATTCTGAATTGCTTATTTGACATTTCCATGAGTTCCATTGTACTATCTGTGGATGATGAGGAATTGTTACTTTCCCTTGGGGGAGAGATATTTTCTTGGTTTCTCATGTTTCTTATACCTCTGTGCTAGTTTCTGGTCATCCAATGAATTATATCCATCTTCCTAATTTCTTAGAGTTTATTTTGAGTGTTCGAAGGCATTTGGGAAGATGTGATCTGCCATCTCTTTGCGACCCCATCTCCCTGACACTCACCTTGTAACCTGCACTTTTGTTGCTGGGTCTAGACGTTCCAAATGCTTCTCAGATTCTAGAGAGCAGATGCACCTGGGGCTGAGCAGCAGGCTTTCAACTGAGAAAGAAAATGTGGGTTGTGCAGTGTACACTGTATGCCACATGCTTTGGAAAACTATGAAGTCTGTAATGAACGGGAGAGAGTGGAGGTTCCAAGGCAGTCTCTGTTCTTGATTAGCTCACTCGCTTCTGCTATACCAGGAGCTGGGAAAATAGCAAGGCAGGAGTTGGGAGCAAGAGGGACTGGCACCTGGAGCAGACGAAGAGAGTGAGCAGGCTCCAAGGCAATCTCTGGCCTCGGTTCAGTCATTCGCTTCTGTTGCACAGGAGCCTGGAACAATAAGTCCACACCTATTTATAATAACATTGAATGTCAAGACTTAATGTACGTTCAACTATTTTACACACAGGCAGGCTTAAATACAAATTCCCAATTATTTGAGCATTGTCTTCCCAGGTTTCATTTTGTATATTTATTATAACCATTACTCATTGTATAGAAGTAGATACACAGAAAAAGTCCAAAATGTTACAGCTGTTTCTTTGGAATGAAATTGAAAAAAAAAAAAGCTAAAATCAAGAACTTGGTAAAGCCTATATATCACCAAATCACTAACTTTACCATGTCTTCACTTTTCACTTTTAAACATCTCTTTCCAAATTTGTTTTATCTTTGCTTTTTTGAGGACCCATTTCTTTATGCACAGTGCAGTACTATGGTCTTACAAGAACTCACAGCATCTGAGTAAAATTGTTTTTTTAAATCTCTTCCTAATGAGCCATTGTTACAAACCACAGGTTTATTTTATAAAATTATGAACTCTTATTTCTAACAGTCACTACATGAAAGTTACAAATTCTTCTTTCATTGGTTATGTTGAGATTTTCTTTGTTAATTTATGAGATTGTGTGTTGCATGATTTTTAATCAATATATATATTTTAGACCTATAGTTCACAGTAAAGAATGTCATAGACAGCTGAGTACATACTTGCAGAACAGCCATTGGAGTGAGTTTCGAATGTTCACAACATAATGTTAAGTATTGAAGGTGGTGAATACATTTATATCCTCAATTTGTTTATTGCACAGTTTATGGTCTTTTAAAGACCATTCTGTAACCTACAAAAATATTTAACGATTCTATTTAAATCATAATTTACAATAAATATCTAAAGAGAAAAAAAAGTATGCATATAGTGTATATGCATAGGCTCTATTTACTGTAAGAGCCTAGAAGCCACAATACCTCAGTAACAATGAGAATACCTAGTTTGCAGACACAGGTTTTTAAATATCATTTTCCGCTAATGAACCATGGCTCTTTGGAGAAGGTCTAAGGCAGAGAAACATAACTCAGCCTAATGAGCCTATGACACTCCATAGTTAGAGAAAGAAAGTCCTCCAAGAATAACAGGGGCCTATCAAGGAGTTCTCTTGAAGGAGTTTCCATGGACAAATTTGGGACAACTTGGGTGTTAGAAAGAAAAAACGAAAAGAGAGAAAATAAAAAGAAGAAAGAGGAGAGAGGAGAGAGAGCAGTGGCAGCTCAATATTCATTCGGTAGTGACCTACTTTGAAAATTGGTGTAGACAGTGAAAGAAAAGTTGTAAACACTTAGGAACTATAATATTTTTCCCAGTTGATGAAAGAGTGCTGGGTAATAAATGCTTTAATTTGAACCATAAGAAATCGTTGATGTTCAACTTTTTTTTTTAAGAGAGATTTTTGCTGTAGGGTGCATGCATTTGCCAGAGAGACAGATAGTGAGAAATCACTCCCATGGGAGACGGCCATGCCATCCATTCTCCCCTTGGGATTTTGGGCCTGCACGCACACACACACACACACACACACACACACACACACACACACAGCCTGAATTTCAAGCTGCCAGGTCCAGGACTCAAAACATAGTCAGCCTTGTGGGAGTTCAGCAATGTAGTCATTTCACCAATAGTCCCATCAACTGTTTTTAATATACAGAATTGCACATGGTTTAACTACAAATGGAATGAAAAAATTAGAAAAATTAACATGAGTGCCTGGTGTGTTTCAGAGCTGTGGTAGGTCATGTTGCCTCTGGTACTGCAGTACAACATGCTACAGACTGTGCCGCCAGGCCTGTAAATGCCTCTGGATTTTCAGTTCTTGGAAATTAAGAACTCAGTTCTGTACCTCTATTTTTTTGGGGGGGTGGGGGAGAGAGGTTTTTGCTATAGGGCACGTGCACTCCCCAGACAGAGAGAGACAGAGAGATAGAAAGCGAGAAATCACCCCCCAGGGGGGATGGCCACACTGCAATCCCTTCTCCTCCAGTCTCCTCTTGGGATCTTGGGCACGCACGCACACGTGCCCAGTGTGAGTTTTAAGCCACCGGGTCCAGGACGTGAACCGTGGTCGACTACGTGGGAGTCCAGCGACATAGCCATTATGCTAACTGCTGGTACCTCTATTTTATATCCTATCATAGTTTGTATATAATTTTATATATTTAAGCCTAATTTTTTGTGGCAAACAGGCATATGCAGTTGAAAGTTTTTCTATTTCTTCGTTTACTTCAAATTAATTGATATATTTATTTAGAGATTACCTTGACAGAGCCTCTCTTATGTTGTAATCCTCCCCCCAGTTAGCCAGGATCATGGGTGAGCCCATGGTCAGCCTGGGATTTGAACCTGGGCCTCCCACGTGTCTCTGGTATCATGTGGCATCATACCACATCTGCCACAAAAGTTGGGCCAGAGGATTTATATTTCCATCTCAACTGATGGAAGACACAAGGCCTAAGTAGCTGGATGAGATGCAGACAAGGGCAATTTAGACACTTTCTTGATATTATTGGAGACCAGTCTTGAGGTCTCTTCCCAGGAGAAATGTAAGTCAATGAAGATAGATGGCATGAAACCTGACACTTCACAATATCCTGGAAAGTTCTGCAACCTCCGGCAAGCTGTTGGAGAAACCTTCTCCAGTGTGAGATTCAGGTGAGTTGCAACTGACAGCTTCCTGAAGCCCGAGAGAAAACCAGGATTAAATTAAGTCTGAATGGAGAAAGATTGATTTTGAGTAAACTGCTTAATGAGATCTAGTCTCGTATTTATATAACTCAAACAGTGTATCAACACATAAACATTAATGTAATTTTCATCCTGGCTAGCATGGACTCTTCTTCAAATGTGAATTTCTTTATGGAAAAAGTATTATCAAGTGGAAACACAAGATAATTTTTATTTATTTGTTAGTACTTAAAAGAAGCAAGGTGTTTTGAACCCCTTGTGTAAATGTAGATCTAGAACCCAAGAAAAACTGCTTCCCAGCAGTTTCTGCTGTCTTTTATCCTCCTGGTAAGGTAGACTTGTGAGCTGTCATGGCCTACATGCTCTATAAACCAGTGGAACCTCCTTGGTGGGCCAGATCAGAGAGAGGCTCTGAATCAGCTTACGGGATGTGTGTGTATGCCCACAAGTGTGCATATACCATACCCTGCTGGTTTCTCACTCAAAGGCCATCTTCCATCTCAGTTCCAACTAAGAGGGCCCTGCTTTTCATGCATCAGGTGGCTGTATGCTTCAGGGCAATACCCCACCCACTTGGCAATCCTTGGTCAAGACATGGACATATGACATAATTAGGCCAAGTTAGAGAAGGTGAGGATGGGAGTGGGAGATCAACTGTGAGGCTTTCCTGAAAAGTTTCTCTGTTCTTAAAAGAAGATATGTTTAAGATATGGACTCTTTCTGACTCTAGATGTTATTTTAGATGTAAAGCAGTATTAACTTGTTATCAACTTGCTCTCCCCAAAACAGACCATTCAGGTATGTAGCATTGACCTGTTTCCATTTCTGTGCTGTAAATTCTCCCACAGTGACCAAGTTCAAGCTACCACTAGCTTGACCACCTGCCAGCAAAATTCCTGAATGTTTAGCAATTGGATCTCAGGAACCCATGAGAGACAACCCTAGCCTACCATTGAAGGCTTAGTGGTACCATGTCCCATCATGTGAAAAGAGTAGGCAATGCTACGGGGATGGCAGAACCCAAAGATGAAGGACCCTAGGGTCCAATGACACCTGTGAGCCATGACATTTCTATCTCTGGCCTTCTTGTTATATAAGTTAATAAATGTCCTTATTGTTTAAAACAGGTTGAGCTGGTGTGGTGAATCTGGGCTTGATCTAGCTGGTACAAACATCCACGGTTGCCCATCTAGTGGAGGTAAGGAAATAAAGCAGGGGCAGAGCTGAACACCGAATAATGGAAATATTCACTTGGTGATCAGGAAGAGGAGGTGGTAGAGAGCAGAGGAGCAGGGAGGCCCATTCGGCTTGAAACAGGACTCTGTCCATTGCTGAGAGAACAGGATGGTGGCTGAGGGCCAAGCAGGCTATCAGTGCCCTTGCCAAGGAGGCTAAAGTTCAGGGCGATCCTCCAGCCTGAGCACAAGTCAGGAAGCCAGGCAGGAGCCTGGGCCTGGAAGGGCAGCCTTGCTGGACGCTGCATGGACAGTTCTGTGCAGCAGAGAGAAGGGAGTACATCAGATAAAGGGGCAAGCATAGAGAGAGGCAGCAATATTAATTCCAGATATCTAAACAACTCGCTTATTGGCAGGATGGGGGAAGAGTTCCCAATATCCAGCAAGCAAGGATGAGAATTTGCTCAGATACTGACCAGCTGAGACCAAAGGTTGAGGGATTCTGTACCTGCCCTGGATCAGATGGACAAATACGGAAGGAAGCATTGTCTTCTCCACAGCTGCCATAGTGCATGTTCTTGGTGATGTCATAGAATTGCTGCTTACCTGGCTTTTTAGACCTCCTATCCCCAGCCCATATATGTATTGTCACGTTGTTACAATTTGGGAAGGTGTGCCCGAAGTTCACAACCGAGACTGATGTCTTGAAAAGTGCTTGATCTTTCCCTGTGTGATGAATTCTATTTGCCTGCCTGTGGCAGAAGCAATTTCATTTCTGTCGTGAACACCTCTCAGGTGTATGATTTCTCCTGTTACTCATTTACTCCTTTATTTTTTCCTCATTCATCTAATAACATATCTAAGGTCTACTCTTCAGCTCAGTTCCATTCATTGAATAACTACCTAGGAAGAACTTTTATAATTGATTGTATGGAGGAAGTAAGTGCAGGAAGAATGAAAGCTGATGTGTCAACAACATTCCCTGCAGATTTTTACAGCAACACTTCTTTCTCTCTGCTATAACTGGGAAGTCAAAGGGCCGGAAACTTGGTTTCCTTTTCACTGTGTTACTGCTGGAAGTCATAGTTTGTGATTTTAATTTTAGTCAGTAGGCCGAGTTCTGTGACATTATCATGACTGGGGGCTAACTAAGAATAGGATCAAATGAGAGAGGAAAACTTCTAGAATGAAGTTCTTCCAAGTTCCTGGTGCTTACCTACTCATCTAATAAATTATGATTTGTTTTACAAAAGCCTCCCAATGTAGTGAGACGTTTCCGAGAGTGACCAAAGATTTTTTTTCTGCAATGTAAAACCCATAAACCAAGTCAAAAGACAAGTATAGAAAGGGAAAATATTGGGGCCAGCAGGTGGTGTGGCGGTTACAATGCTGGACTCCCACATGGCCAACCGTGGTTCAAATCCCGGACCTGGTGGCTTGCTTTCTCACTTCCTTTCTCTCTGTCTCCTTCTGGTCAAATTAAAAGATAAATAATAATAATATTTAAAATAAAAGAAAGGGAAAATATTTGCAACTCATTTACTAGGAAAGGCTATTTTTCTTTATATGTAGAAAGTGCCTACAAATCGGTATAAGAAAGAGACAAACAGCCCAATAAAAAATGTGGAAAAGAGTTCATAAAATGAGAATAGAGGGCCAGCAGGTGGTGTAGAGGTGAAGGCACTGGATTCCACGTGGTTAGCTGTGCGGTTTGAATCCCAGAGCGGCAGCTTGGAAATCATGCTGGGTGTGTGTGCATGTATGTCCACAGTCCTGAAAGGAGACTGGAGAAGGGGTGGCAGCATGGCGACTTCCCCAGGGGGGGTGATTTCTCACTATTCCCTCCACCCCATGTACCTTTCTGTCAAGCACATGTTCCCTGTAGCAAAAACAAACAAACAAAGAATACAAATGTTTCTTTTTCTTTTTTTCTTTTTTTTTTTTTTTCTGGAGAAGTTTTCTGTTATAGGGCCCGTGCACTGGCCAGAAAGATAGAAAGAGACAGAGAGACAGAAAGTGGGAAATCACCCCCCAGGGGGGATGGCCACGCCGTAATCCTTTCTCCTCTATTCTCCTCTCAGGATCTTGGGCACGCACGTCCACGCACCCGGTGTGAGTTTAAGCCACCGGGTTCGGGACTCAAACTGCAGTCAACTACATGGGAGTCCAGCGACACAACCATTACGCCAACTGCTGGTCCCACGAATATTTCTTCAACATAATAAATATAACTATTGATACCTTTATTTTAAACTAAGTAGTAATTAAATTTATATAGATAACCATTTATTAGACTGGCAATGATTTTTAAAAAATTAACAAAACACTATACTGGGCAGAATGTATAAATAACTCTTTCGCTTGCCTTATCTTTCATCTAATCCACAAACATTTACCAAGAAGTTCTCATAACAGGGACTGTGCTAGATATGGAATAAGACAATGAATCAAATAGAGTCTCCAAAAGGTTCAAGAAACATCGGTACAGCACAGTAGCTAGTTAGACATACTATTTATCCTCAGTTCAATCCTATTAGGAAAATTGCTCCTATTGCTTGCCCAATATTAAAACTTTAAACATTATTGTTCTGTAAAAATGATCTGCTTATGCTGCTTCCTGTTGGAGAATGGCAAAAGTCCATCATAACTGATTAAATAACCCAATGATTTCATTTCAGCGGCAACTGCACAATGGTTTGGAAATGGTAATAATTGTCTATTGCTCTCGGGATTATCTCATTGTCTGGCAATAGTTATGAAGACAGTGGAGTTTTAAAAGACCATTCAGTAAGACTGACAGAAAGAACTATTTTATTTTTTCTCTGAATGACTCTCAAAGTGATCGTCTAATTCAGAGTCCATAAAGATCTGAGAGGAGGAGTTCGGTGATAAACTCAAAGTCCTTTAAGCTGAAGGGAGACGAGTTATAGAGCAATATAGAAAACTAAAGGTGTGGCTCTCACAGCAATGGGATGTTTGCTTTCAGCAATTCTGAATAAAATGGAGATGAGCTGGATGAGATCAACAATTAAAATAGCCCCTGAAATGATGTTTTGCCTCTTAACTTAAAGGTGTTATATTTCTTTTCTTTGCCAAGAGTATTGTGCAAAAAAGCATCCCAGGCTGAAAAAATTCTACAGTTTTATCTGTCCATACCCATGCCATCGGTGAAAGTTTCCTTTGAAGGAGAGAAGCATACTCCCTTAAACACCTACTTAAGGACCAGACACATCACCTAGTTTGCTCATTTAATGTTCACCACAACCTTGTGAGTTGTGTTTGCACCATTTCGCAAAGCTCTATTCCCTGCTCAGATTCATTGATTCATTCTACAAAAAATTTTTTTATAGAGAGTTTTGCTATAAGGTGTGTGTGCTCACCAGAGAGACAGAGAGAGGCAGAGACAAAGAAAGTGAGAAATCACTCCCCAGGAGTATAGCCATGCTGCAATCCATTCTCCTCCATTCTTCTCTCGAGATCTTGGGCACATATGCATATGCACCTGGTGTGAGGTTTAAGCCACTGGGTCTGGGACTTGAACCATGGTCACCTATGTGGGAGTCCAGTGATGTATCCATTATGCCATCTGCTGGTCCCATCACCCAACGAATATTTTTAAGAGTCTACCATGTACCAGTCATGCTTTAGGTGCTGGGATATAGAAATGAACGCACCTATAAATACCTCTGGCCTCATGGTGCTTTTATTTTCAGTGGGTGGAGACAAAACTAAAACACAAATAATACACGAGCCTTGGGGATTTATGCTATGGAGGAAGTAATGAGGGCAAGGGGGATAAGAATATTAGGATGGCAGGGATAGGGAGATTTTGTAAACGTGTAGGGTAGTATATACATTGGTTATCTATCGCTCAGTAACAAATTACTCCAACACTTAATGACTTGAAACCACAAACATTTTTTTACCTCGCAGTTTCTGTGGGTCAGGTATGGGTGTGGCTCAGCTGATGTCTCTGCTTTAAGGTCTCTCCAGAGATTGCATTTGGTGAGCCAGCTGGAACAGCTGGGAGTTCACTGGAGGCTGTCAGAAGAAAGGGAACTCAGTTCCTTGCTGGCTTTTGGCTGGAAGCCTTTTCAGTCCCTTGCCACATGGGCCTTTCTATATATCAATTCACAGTATGGCAGTTGGCCTCCCTCAGAGTGAGCAAGCAAGTGAGAGAGAATGAAGGAGCAGGCCCAAGGTGGAAGCTATGGTATTTTTTTAACCTAATCTCCAAAGTGAACATCCATCATGGCTGCCTAATTCTATTCACTCAGAAGCAGGTCACAAAGTAGCTTATAATGAAGAGTTGGAGATTACATAATAAGGATGTGAGTGCCAGGAGGCAGGACTTATTGGGGACCATCTTGGAAACTGTGCTTCTAGTCAGTAAGGCCTAAGGAGAAGACATTTGAGCAAAATCCTAAAGGAAGTGAGGGAACAAGCATGTGGCTACCTGGGAAAAGAGTGTTTCAGGCAGAGGAAGAGCTAATGCTAAGGCTGAGGGAAGACTAGTACAAGATGAGACTGAGGAGACAGCCCTGGATCAGAAAAGGTAGTGTTTTATGTGGGCCATTGTGGGCCATTTGGATTTTATTTTCAGTGAGCTGGGAAGGCTTTGGAAGGTTTTTAGGAATGGAATGACATAGCTTGAAATGTTTTTATTATTTTTTAATTTTGCTAAAGGATGCGTGCACTTCCTTTGAGAGAGAGAGAAAGAGAGAGGGAGAAAGAACTCTCACTGGGAAACAGCCATGCTGTAATTCCTTCTCCTCTCAGGATTTTGGGCACACAGTCACATATGCCTAGTGTGTTTTTCAGTCCTCTGGTTTAGGGACTCAAACTGTGCAGCTGACCTGGGGGATACAGCTGCCTTAACTACTCTACCACTGACTGGCCTGGCATGCATTTTAAAAGGATCACTGGTATGGGACCTGTTCATATCACAATCCTTTCATCCTCCATGTTTCCATCCCATTCTGGGCACACTTGCACATGCCTGTCATGTTTTTCAGGCCACCAACCTGGGATCCTACCACGTTGGCCATGTGGGATCTGGCTCCTTCTGCGCAGTGCTTTCTTGCTGCATTATGGGGCTGGTCACTCTTTTATTACAACCTCCTTGCAAGGCTTACAGACTTGTGTCTGTGTCTCTTCCAACTGGAATGTCCTCCTCACAGGTAATTTTTTGTACTCTTGGTCCTTTTTTTAAAAAATTATTATTATTTTTATTATCATCATAATCTTCTTTATATTACATTGGATTATATATAACTTTACAGTGTATTACATTGCTTTTTCAAAAGGGAATGCCATGCAAGTCAGTCAGTACAAAGACATTAATCTACCTGCTTCAACATTCGATATCTTTTCTATGTTTTCCCCAATTATTATTATAATTATTATTATAATTATTTTTTAAAACAGTCAATCACTATTTCTCATTTTGCTTGTAAAAATACTTTGCCCATCATGAAATACTTCTCAGACCAATCCAGTTGAGAATACTATACACGTCATCATCAACAG
>NW_006159683.1:2981034-3022464 GCF_000334495.1 Tupaia belangeri chinensis | reverse complement strand
TTTCATAGCCTGGCTTACTTCACTCAGCAATAGATCCTCCATATCTGACCATTTTCTATCAAATTCCAGGGTCTTGTTATTTTTTATGGCTGAGTAATATTCCATAGAGTATATATACCACACTTTTCCAATCCATTTATCAGTTTGTGGACATTTAGGTTGGTTCCATGTCGTGGCGATTGTGAATAATGCTGCAATAAACATTGACGTGCAAGCACTTTTCTGACTGAGCGTTCTCTTGTCTTTTGGGTAAATACCCAGAAGTGGGATTGCTGGATCAAATGGTAGTTCTATTTGTAGATCCCTGAGGAACCTCCATATTGTTCTCCACAGTGGTTGAACTAGTTTACATTCCCACCAACAGTGTAGGAGGGTTCCCTTTTCACCACATCCCGCCAACACTTATCACTTTTCTCTTGGTCCTTTTTTAGATCTTATAAACTCCCGGAGTCTGATGTCAATGGAGGTGTTTCTATCTACTTAGGCATTTTGGCCCCAGAAGGAATTGGGGTGAGATGAGATCTTATCCTATTAAAGTAAACTTTGATTCTGATCTTTCTGTTAATGAGAGCTGCTATTGATTACATAGAAGGCAAGAGACTATTGACAATGTTTTTCAAAAGTACGTTAACAATGGTGCCTAACAAAAGTAAATACAAATAATATTTCAGTTACTTCTAGGTGTATTTATGAGATCAGTTGTGGCCAAGGTCATTTAAAATATTGAAGAGACGAATGAAAAACATGAGGACAGTGCTTGCGTATCTGGTTGTGGGTGTGTGTATAAAGGTAAGTTCCTCTCCAAAAGTGAAACGAGTCAAAGAAATGGTATAAACAGACTAAAAACCAAACACATAAATAAATGTGATATGGAAATCCCAGCAAAACCTCGCAAACTCAGCAGCTACTGGACAAACATTCATAGTTGCCTACTCAGTTTAAATGATATCTATGGAAAAATGAAAGTAATATGGAGTCTAGAGAGGGTTATAGGTGAACCTGTATATGTTCCATGAAGGCAAATGGGTAAGTACCATCAAAATTTCAAGGCCAGAAGATATAAGAAGACAAACAAAAATGGAGCTTCCTCAGAATATCTCCATGGGAAAAGAAAGTTTCCAGCTGAGTAGAACTCCCACCTTTTTCACCTTCTATATGAGACTCAATGGCTCTAGCTTTTGGGCAATAAATGGTAACATCTGGAGTTGGAGTCACATGTGAACATGTGTGCATCCTTCATTAGTGTGAGGACCTATGTAGGGCGGAATGCTACATCAACTTTCCTCAATTTGGGGGGCAACTCCCTTTTCTCCTAATATTTGTGTATTTGGAAAAATCTCCATGAGACCATTGATCTTTGAGATTGAATTTTTTAGTGTATGATGCTCTTGCTAATGATGTTAGTGAATATTTCTCAATATGAACTGTGATTTTCTCTTTACATCTTTGAATCAAGTGCTTCTTTTTTGGAGAGGTTTTTGCTATAGGGTGCATGCACTCACCAGGAAGAAAGAGACAGAGAGAAATAGTTTATCCTCCATTCTACTCTTAGGATCTTGGGCACACACACACACACACACACACATGCCCGGCATGAGTTTAAGCCACTGGGTCTGGGACTCAAACTGAGGTTGACTACATGGGAGTCCAGCGACATAGCCATTACGCCAACTGCTGGTCCCTGAATCAAATGCTTCTTTAACTAGAAATACAAACCTAAGCAAAACAATGTGAAAGTTAAGATCAATGGGATGCTTAGTAATAACAAACAGGACAGGAACACTTGTTCTAGCCAAGGACAAGCTTTGAAGTTTGGAGTGATCTCTGCTTAGTAATTACTCAGTGTATTTGTATGACCCTACTGGATACAAATAATTAAAGAAGTTACCTTCTTTTAATGATGTAGGTGGCTAAAAAAACGCACAAAATTTTAACCTTTTCTTTCTTTTAATGAATAGATTGGTCAAACATTTCCTAAATGTACTTTTTTTCCTTAAAAGATGCACCAGTGACACGAAACAGACAGTAATTGTTGCATAATTAACGCATAGCAGGTGGCCCAGCAATTTCTGTTTCAATCCCTGCTCCTTAATCATTAACTGCCTTGCCCTGTCATACTCCCACCACATCTCTCGTCATAACCGAGAACCTCCCCCGATACTTGTAAATAGCACAGTGGACACAATTTAATTTGTGTCGAGGGCAGCTCTTAAATTCACTGCAAAGGCGGAAGACAAGCACTCTCAGCTAAATATATATGTGTGCAAATGTACAGAAATAGACATTTGTTTTCCTCAAATCTCATTCTGAAAGCTCTTTATTACCTCTTTAGTTCCGTACACCTTCCCTAACATTCTTTATCCCCACCTAACACCTGCCTGTTAATTTCATTCAAAGTTCAGCTAGTCTTTTAGCAAGGAAAGGCAACCCACTCAAACGATATAAAAGGACTTTCTTTATTTTAATTGCCTTCGGATCCTTTTACTAACACCAATCACACAGCTACCATATGCTTTCCAAGATACTGGTTTCCATCCTTCTGTTAGCTCCTCTCGTGTATCACTCAAGGTCGCCTTTCCTTTGTTCAATAGAGACAATACCACAGGGTAGGGATGGGATGATATGGAACACGTATCTGAAAGCCATGCTTCCTGTTTTCTGGAAAGTATTCCTTCACTCGTGCACACCAATGGTGGAAGGAAGGTTCCGCCGGAGCATCGCCAGTCATTCTGCTCTTCCCGAATGGGACGCAACTGCCTTTCTCATAATTTACACCTCTGATTGCAGAGCTTCCTGGGCTTGAGTCAACTTTACTTAAGTATTTTTCTCTCTTACCTCAACAACTTTGCAAGCTAAAAATAAAAGATCTGGTTTTGCTCTGTCAGTAACTGGCTATGAATCTTTGGGCAACCCATGCAACTGTTCTAACCCTCAATTTTCTCATCTCTTTAAGAAGAAAATTAGGTTAGGGAATCAGCAGTTAGCGTAATGGCTATGTCGCTGGACTCCCACATAGTCGACCACGGTTCGTGTCCCGGACCCGGTGGCTTAAAACTCACGCCGGGCGTGTGTGTGTGCGTGCCCAAGATCCCGAGAGGAGAATGGAGGAGAAGGGATTGCGGCGTGACCATCCCCCCTGGGGGGTGATTTCTCACTTTCTGTCTCTATGTCTCTCTCTGTCTGTCTGGCGAGCGCACGCGCCCTACAGTGAAAATCTCTCCAAAAAAAAAAAAATTAGGTTAAATAATTCTTCTTTTGCCATAGGACAAATGAACTCACCAGAGAGAGGGAAAGTGAGAAATCATCCCCAGGAGATGTGGGCATGACACAATTCCTTCTCCATTCTTTTTTTTGGGGGGGGGAGATTTTGGGCATACACGTATATGTGCTCAGCATGATTTTCAAGCTGCTGGGTCTGGGACTCAAACTGTGGTAGGCCATGTGGGAATCTAGTGTCTTAAACATCAGAGTTCCTGCTGCCCAGGTTAAATAAATTCTGATGTTCCTTTCAGCACTGATTTTCCCTGAGTCGAGATGTAAAATGGCTCAGGAGAGAGAGCTGGGCTGCCTCAGCTTGCCTATGCTCAGCAGTGCAAGAGAATGCTGGCCAGGCAGTGGTAATGCAAAGGACCCAGGAAAGGTTCTGGGTATGTTCCCAGAACCTCCCTGAGCATGCCAGGCACACATGTATGCCTGTATTCTGGGCTAGCTGAGACTGGAGGCATCTCAAAGAGGTTTTGTTTATTTGCATTACACTAATGGATAATAATAGTACTGGAAAAATTTTAAAATATTTAATAATAATAATAATAATAAATCCATCGCCTGTGTGTAACATAAATAATATATCTCTATTTCCCTAAGCAAAAGATAATTAGTGAGTAGTATGACATTGCTTATGGCTTCTCACAGATTTTTTTCGAATTTTAAAAGAACTTTGCCAGAGGGCACATACGCTCACAAGAGAGAAGGAAAGAGAAAGTGAGAAAGTCCTTTCCATGGGGAATGGTCATGTTATAATTCCTTCTCCACTTCTCTCCTTTTGGGATTTCGAACATTCACCCACACGTGCCTGGGGAGTTTTTCCAGCTGCTGCATCTAGGACTTGAGCCTCATGGTTGATCATGTGGGATCCAGCCATTCCCATCCACCAGCCAGGCCTTTTTAATGTCTGACTTAATAGAAGACAGCTGGATTTTTACATTGGCTTTTGCATTCAGTCTGGTCTGATGTGTTGTTTTCATTGAAGTATATGAAGAAAATCTGGCTTCACAGATCTATGTAGTTGGAAAAAGGAGGAGTATTTTAATAGTCTTTTTGGATCATCGTAGCTACTACCCTAAACCTCAGCTAGAGACAGTTCTTTACAGATTATTTGGCAACAAATATTGCCAGGTGTTTCCTTTGAAGTGACAGTCTCAGTGTTCATTTTCAAGAAAATGACTGCCAAATACCTAAATCTGAATAAGTTGTTCTTTCGAGTAAAAATGTTTCATGGAAAAAACGGTTAGTTCAGCTTACAGTCCAAACAATAGCTCAGATGACTGTGGAGACAACCATGCTACTTTGGTATGCAGCAGAAGTGATTTTGTATTCTTGCAATTTGTCACACAAAATATACAAAGACCTGCACTACAGTGCCATAATTTAATGAAATTAACAATTTTTTATGCTACATCGGGGACATTCTTGAGTAAAACTGGCTTTCGTTTTTGGTTGCCTTCCTTCCTTCCTTTCTTCTTTCCTTCTTTCTTTTTACCATAAGTGTGCACTGATGCAGAATACGATTACTACTTGGTACGGTTTGTCAGTTGGACGCCACTGCTTTGACTGGTACTAAGGTGCTGGCAGTTTGACCCAACACAGTATTATTTGTGCAGCATCAATGTAAATGTCCGTGAAGTGAAAAGGCAAATCATTTTTGAGTATTGCTATAAACATAGTTTTGATCTCACAAATCTCCTGAAAGGGTCCCCAGGACATTGCAGACCAACTTTGAGAGGATGAAAAACAGAGGAAATGAAAGGCTCCCAGGGACGAGAGTGCCCCTTGCTTTCGGAATTGTCGTTGCCCAGAGCCCTGTGTTCTTGGGCACCCTGTGTGTTCCAGCGCCTGCTGGCTCTCTTCTCTTTCCTGGGCTGTCCATGATCCAGCACAGCAATATCTTCGGGAGCCCCAGGAGCTGAGCCTTTTTACTTGCTATGCCACTGGAAGAGGGGTGGTATAAAGCCCTTTCTCCTTGCCCTTCTCACTATAATAATTTAGTAATGAAAACGCCATAAAATCCTTGAATTGCTGAATAAACTATCTAAAAATAGAACTGACTGGAAACATATATCTTTCTCTTGCATATAGTTTGGAAGTATTTTTCCCTTGAAGGGGCTGTTACTGATTGCCTTGAACATTTTTTTCCACACACTTCATTTTCACTGGATTATAATCGAATAGTTTGAGGAGGGGGCTGAGCTTCAATGTTGTCCACAGGCCTAGCCTGAAGGACAGCCTTTCCTTAGCATGGCTACATAGAAATGAATCTGGAAGCTTTGGGCTGTGTCTACTGGGCTCCCTTCCAAACTCCGGAGGGCTTGTTTTATATAAAAACATGCCACTTGGAACTTGTACCAGGGGCCTAATCCCTTATTATGTTACTATAACTAGGTTAAACAGTATATGTGGTAAGCAAAAATACTTACCTGTGATAGGAGATAATTAATAGGATTAAGTACATTTAGTGAGTTCTGAGTTAAGTATGCTGGGATCAGCTTTTATTTAAATCTAAAAATCTGTTTTTCTCTTGGAGATTTTAGACAAGAAAATTATATGTTTTCAAAACTATAAACTTCGGCAAGAGTCTAAGACTATGTGGTTTTTAAAAAAATTCATCTGTTTACTAAAAACAGTATTTATCAAGGGCCTACTCTGTGCCACATGGTTCTCGATATGGGTAGGGAGCAGTGAATATGGTAGACACAGTCTTTGTCCTTAAGTAGCTTATAATCTGGAAGGGGAAGAGAAAAAATAGCAAGTAAACAAGTATAAGCAAGATAAGTTTAGATAAGCATATAAAGGAAATAACACAATGGATTGAGATCACGAATCACAGGTGAGAAGGGCTGGTCAGGGGAGACCTCTCTATGGAGGTGACATTGGAGCTGAGATCTGAATAATGAAAAGGAACCAACTCTGGGAAAGGCTAGGTGAACCAGCATTTGAAGCAGAGGGAACAGCAAGTTCAGAGGCCCTAGGGAAATACATTTGATGATTTTGAGAAATACAATGAAGGTGGAGTGGCTCGAGTGCAGTGTGTGAGGGAAAAGAGGGTTTGAGATTAGACCAGGCCATACAGAGCTTTGTAAGCCATGGTTAGCACTTTAGTCTAGGCTGCAATGACAAAAATAACAGGTTGGATGGCTTAAGCAACTGGCACTGACTGATTCAGTTTCTGGTGAGAACTTTCTTCCTGGTTTGCAGCTGGGCACCTTCTTGCTAAGTCCTCACATAATGGGAGGTGGAAGGGTGGGAGTAGAGGAAGAAGGGGAAAGAAGAAAGAGAGAAAGAACACACTGTCTTGTGTCTTCTTGTGTAGGTACTAATTCCATGGTGAGAGCTTCGGCACCTTCTTTCTATGTCCTCACATAATGGGAGGTGGGAGGGTGGGAGTAGAGGAAGAAGGGGAAAGAAGAAAGAAAGAACTGTCTTGTCTCTTCTTGTGTAGGTACTAATTCCATGGCGAGAGCTTCTCTCTCATGACCTAATTACCTCCCAAAGGCCCTATATTCAAATAACATCACACTGGGTTTTTGACATAGGAATTTTGAGGGAACAAATTCAGTCCTTTTTTTTTTTTTTTAAGCAGGAAATTTTTTCTAAAAGGTGCATGTACTTGCCAGAGACAGAGAGAGAAAGTAAGAAATCACCCCCTAGTGGGGATGGCTATGCCACAATCCACTCTCCTCCATTCTCCTCTCAGGGTTTTGGGCATGCACACATATGTACCCGGCGTGAGTTTTAAGTCACAAGGTCAGGGACTTGTCTTCCACATCACCTGCCAGCCCCGCATCTGGCTTTTATTATAAGTAAGACAGGAAGCAATGCAAAGGTGGTAAAATAGGAAGTGACATGACTGATGTGTGTCTCGGATGACCACTCTGGATGTTCTGTGGGAGATGGACGGGAGGAGGTGAGGTTGGGTAGGGAGAACAGTTGAGGAGCTATGATGATGGGCTGGCTGATGACTGAATGGAGGAAGTGGAGAGAAGATGGGGTTGAAGATCTAGTGTAGAGGTAGAATCAAAAAAGGAGGCATCAAGGAGGTGCCCAGATTGTGTTTTCCTTTGAGCTACTGGATGGATGGTGAAGGTGGAAAGTGAGATGTTTATGACTGGGAAAGAAATAGGTCTGAGAATAGATGGGTGGGGTAGTCATCAGGTACTCTTTGAAGATGGAAATTAACATTTTTGTTTTGTATGTTATGTCATGTAGGATTGTGTTTAGTTGCAAAGAACAGAAAAACCTGATAAGTCATATATTAAATAAGCAAGGTATTAGATTTATTAATTAATCAATTAATTTATTTTCCAAAAAAGGAGTATCCCAAAGACAGACTCTACTAATATGGCAACACAAGAATATCATTGAGATCCCAGGTGCAGTCTCTCCTATCCTTGGACAACCCCACTACGTCTCTCATTCTCTTCTGTGTAATAAGAATGCTGCAACTCCCGGCATAGTGTTAGCACTCAAGACAGAAGGGGGAAGCAGAAGAAGGAAGGGGTAGCGCCTGTGTCAGAAATGAAGAAGCTTTTTTCAAAAATCCCCAGCAAAATTCCCCTGTTGTATCATTAACCAAAATTACATCATGTGTCTACCTCTAGCTGCAAGAGAGATTGAGTTCTTTAGTTGGTCACACTGGCTTTCTGAATAAAGTTGGGACACTTTTATAAGGAATAAGGGATAAGTGGCTATTGTGGAAGCGGGCAACTAGTGATGTCATTAGAGACACATGAAGTAAAGGATCCCTGGTGCACGTTCAAATGGAAAAGTCAGGTCAGGTTGGAAATATAAGCCTTGAATTCAGGGAGAAGCCAGGGCTGATGACAACAGTTTGGAAGGCATGCATGTAGATTATATTTAAAGAAGACGGCAGGTGAGATCAATTAGGGAGAGAGTATAGTCGACGACTTCGATTTTGTATTTATCACCATGAGTTGCTTTCATTAATTTTATCAAGTCAACACAATTTTAATGTATACTTTCCATGTGTCAGAAACTCTTTTGGATCCTGAGGATGCAAAGATGAGGTGTCTCTTACTTTCAAGAGGCTAATAGATAGAACAAAAAGAAAACAAATCAGTTTTGTTAATTGATTCACTCTAACATATATTAAAAATTAATTCATTTAAAATGATTTGTAAAATACAACTAAATTATGGCAGCAATGTCATTATAGATACTCTTAAGTGTGGATTTAAGTAATTTAGCTTGAGTGATGTGAGATGTACCTATCTACATATGTACCTTTACATATTTAAATTTGGAAACACATTAAGAAAAGAAAACACGTTTTTAAATATGATTACATGATAACCTTATTATTAATAAACTTGCTGTTAAAATTTACATCACGTATTATGGAATTTTAAATTAGCTTTGAAGTTTATTGGGATGAGCAGGGGATTACTTATCAGATAAGTCAGTTTAGATTAGGGATGATTAGTGGTTTATTGACTTAATTGTTACCTTTAATTTCACTTGGAAGTCTCATGGTGCCTCAAAATTATCATGTTCCAAGTTAAATTCTCTTCTTCCTTCCCCCACATCATGTTTTTCTATATTCCTTTTGAAGTGAGTGACACTATTATTTTAACTTAAACCGGAACTCAAGGTATTTTTTCTAGACAGTTCTGTCTCCCTCACTTTACTCTTACCAGCAAAACGTTCAGCTTTTACTTCTTGAATGTTTCTTGAATCTCTCCTGGATCATCAACATCTCAACCTGCTCTCCAGGTGTGCTCCTTTAAAATTCATCTCTAGCCAGAGCAGTTTTACTAATCTAAATGGTCCAGTTCATTACTCTGATTAAAATATGGTGAAATCTCTCCCAGCATTCTGTAAAAATAGTGTCCTGCAATACAATCTATTTCAAAACTATTGGGCTAAACTAATAAAGAGTTTTCTCTCTCTCTCTCTCTCTCTCTCTCACTTGCCAAAGGGTGCATGTATTTGCCGGAGACAGAGGAGGAGAAAGCACATCGAGGATGGTGTGGCTACAATCCCTTCTCTTCCATCTCTCTTTCCAATTCATATCCATCATATTTATTCTGGCCACTGGGGCTAGGATCCAAACTATGGTCCGTCATGTGGAATCTGACTCCCTTAACCACTAGACTATAAGGCCAGCTCAAGAGGTCTCTTTATTGAAGAACTTCTCTAAATCTTCAATATGCTAAATATACATTGTAAATCACTAAGAGGGGATGAAAATTAAGATGTTTCCAAATGTAAGTCACAGTGAAGCTATTATTTTGAGGAACACCAAGAAATAGCTTATGGAATATCAATACCTCTATGAACACTGATACTTTATATGGACTGGCTTAGGAAATGTGGTGTATAGAAAGAAATTCAGTCACCTCAACATACCTACAAGACCTCTTATTATCTGGTCTTCATCTTCCTATTAGCCTCCCCCCCTCTTTTTTGCCTTAGGGTGCATGCATTCTCTGATGAGAGAGAGAGAGAGAGAGAGAGAGAGAGAGAAAGAGGGAAAGTGAGAAATCACCCCCAGGGGGATGGTCACACCACAATCCCTTCTCCTTCATTCTCCTCTCAGGATCTTGGGCACAAATGCACATGAGCCAGGCGTGAATCTTGAATCCAGGCCTCAGACTATGTTCGACTACATGGGAGTCCAGCAATGTAACTGCTATGCCATCTGTTGGCCCCTACCCTCATCTTTGATGCCCCTTGTTTGTCCTCAGTCTTGAGCTTCCAGTCTCATAATAGCAAATCATCTCCAGTTCCTGTACACAGCATGCTTCCCATGATTTTTTTCAAGCTCTTCCCTCTGGAGCACCTCTTTTCATCAGGCTAACTCTACTCATCTTTCAACCCTTAGCCCAAGGAGCTTTGAATTTCAGGTTGAGCTAGGGCTTCTCTTCTAACTCCACTTTCCATAGCACCAAAAAATGGGCATCATCTGTTTATGTGTCTTCTCACCGTAGTTTACCTGAGGATGAAGACTAAGAGACCATGCTATGATAACAATGATGATAGTCAACTTTACCGCACTCACAATTTATATACAGTACATGGATATAAATTATCTTACTTAATAGTCACAAACTCCCATGAGATAGATATTATTAAAACTCTCATCTTGCAAATGAAGAGTCTAGGGCTTAGAGAGGCTGAGGAACTTGCCTGAGGCACTACTGCTAGTGAGTGATGAACTGAGATGTGGATTTAGACAGCCTGACTCTTGTGGCTGCACCTGGATCTGCAATACCAGCAGAGCATCCGGTAATGGACACTCCATAAATGTTTTGTTACATAAACCCAGTGTGTTCCCCACACATCCCAAAACTACTAGCACTGGGGAAGTTAGACATGATGAAGAAAGGAGAAACATTTGCTGTTAAGTCTCATTTCTGGGGTTAGCATGAGTGAAATTGGCCTAAGTAGGCTGCCATACTTTAGTAATGGAAGTTTGGCCTAAAGCAGTTCAATAGATACCAGAGAGCAAGCTAGCTTGATATGTAGACAAGTTGTAGTCTACCTTATGTATGCCCTCATAACCAAGCAAATGAGCCTCAACCAATCACAGCAGCTGACCCATCAGACAATTCCAGGTGAAGGTTGTCAAATTATGCCTCAATGAGGCGAATGCCAAATTGCAGCAAACAGGTAATCTCTGTTCTCCTTTTCTGGTTATAAAAATAGCTCCTTAGGGGTCAGTTGGTGGTGTAGTGGTGAAATATAGTGTTCTGTGAGGTGGATGGGATGGGGTGGGAGGGGGTGTTGGTTCCAGGTTTATGTCTGTGTACCTCCCTGAATGCCCAGGGCTGGCTGAGATTACAGGGTGGATTGCAGCTCTGGGGACCCTGTTGGGGTATTGCCTCTCTCTTTCTCTCATGGAAGAAACAAATAAGTTAATTAAAAATAAAAGAAACAAAGGAGCTTGTCACATTGTAAGAGGGGGTATGCTGAATCATCTTGAGTCTGGGGTGCAACCCAGTTTTAGAACCAATTTCTTATCCAAACATTACTAATTCATCAAAGTTGTTTTCATTTGTCACTGACAAAACTGGCAGTGGAAAGGGAGGCATGGGAGGGGCAAACAGTTCATGGACCTAATTACCATTAGCTTGCTTGTTGTTTTAACTGTATGTTCTGCAGTGGCCAACCCTGTATTACAACTGTGTTAGTCTTTGCAGAATAAAAAACAAATCAGTGTTTAGTGGAGGATATTAATCTTGGCATCTAATTGAGTAGTATCTAATACATCTTTACATTTAAAACCCAGGGGAAATTTCTAGTTAGCAGTGAGTGTGGGGAATATCTTTTCTCAAAAATATCTTTATATGTGAAGAATATCTATGAGTTTGCAAATGACATTAAATATTTAGTGAAATTCGGTGAGTATTTATTAAACACTTTTTCTGGGCCTTGACAGTTGCTTTTGAGAGTTACAGAATAAGTTTATGATAGTTCCTGCACCTCAGAATTTTGCTCCATAGCTTGGAGTATCTGAGGTATCTTCCACTAGGTCTTTACATTGGTATTTTTTTAATCAGAGAAAGTTCAAATATATTATTTTGTTATATTGCATGAAGATAAAAAAACATCATGACATGATTATAATGTAAAATATGAGTAAGAAATATGTGGGGCCATGATCTCTATAAGCCTGTTCTTTGCTTCTTAATTAAATTTTGCTGATGATATTGAAAAAGAATATTAGCTTATAAATGATAAAAAGGATTGATAACTCTCATATATCTTATGAGTTTTGTTTAAGAAGAGTCTAATTCATTATTAAATCAAGTTAGCCATTGTTTAGAAAAAACTGCATTATTTTCTACGTCAAATTAATTATAAATAGGAATGCTTGTAAATATCTTGATTCATTTTTCCTATTTAATAAGAGCTGCATCACTTTGGCTATATTAGTTAATTTCCTCATGCCAGAGTTATTTTCTTTTTCTTGTTTTTTTTTTTTTTTTTAAATCTTTCTTCCATGATTGAGAGAGACAGAGGTAGAGAAAGAGAGGCAGAGACAGAGAAAGAGAGACAGAGACACAGCACCTTCAACAGGGTCTTCATGCCATTATCCAGCCCCAACTTTAGCCAACCCTAGATCATGGTCATGTGTGTGTCTGGCATGTTCAGGAAGGACTTGGGGTGTGAACTGGGAACTTTCCCATATGAGTCAGCCTCACAGAATGTTGCCTTATGATGTGTTACTGTCCAGCCCCTATATTCTATCATTTTAAGGGAAAACATTTCTTACTTCTTATGCCTTTTTCTTTGAGAATTAACCAGTCACTTGTTCCTTTAATATTCATCATGAGTCGTAGCCTAGGATTGCACTGGAGCTCTTCATTGTGGTCACATTCTTCACATCCAGTACCTGTGTTTTCATGAACATCTTCTAATTTAGCTCTGGAAGAGTTCTAGACCCTGTCAGAGTCAGTCAACCTGGTTGTTTCATTTTTCAGTCTTAGCTATAGTTAGGGTCTGTGGTAATTCTTGTGTGAATGAACCGTCTAAAAAACTACCCACTGAAATATGATGTCTTCATTCTCGTGTGGGGCCATAGCATGAAACGGTAAGCTTGTGTAAATCCATGCCTACAGGGAAGAAAGTAAGAAGTTTCCATTTTTCTTTAGCTCAGTGTTATAAAACTTTAAAGCTTAAATTTGAATGTAGACAGGTTAAACAAAATCCAACTTGCAATGTTTTTTCTTGTCTCTATTCACTAGTGAACCATGGAAGCCTAAAAGAAAGAATATTTTATAAAATAAGATCTAACATTACATTACATTGATAAATTAATAGTTCCTTCTTGTCCTGCCCCTAAATTATATGTTAAGCTCTGGACCTCTGCACCCAAAGTCATCTGCTTTTACATTTTATGAGAAGTTAGTGGTCTTCTCTCTTCTGTGTCCTCCCTATCTTGTTGGCAAATGTCTCTGTGGTGAACCAGTGGTACTTCCTGTTTAAACGGTATAAACGATTCATTTAATTCGACATTTAGCTTTTGATCCTATTTGCAAATATATAGTTGTAAATGATTCCATGCATTAGCTGATACAGTTTTCTTTTTCTAGGTGCCTTGCTGAGGAAGAGAAGCAACTCTATTTTTTTTTAGAGAGAGATTTTTGCTATAGGGTACGTGTGCTCGCCAGAGAGACAGAAAGTGAGAAATCACCCCCCAGAGGGGATGGCCACTCCACAGTTCCTTCAGGAAGAGAAGAAGCTCTTTGAAGCTCCTCTCACTTGTGGGTCAGATACAGAGACTTGGCAGAGCAGAAGCGTAGCTCGACTGACCAAATGCCCACTTCCCGCCCTCTTCATTCTTGTCAGTCTTTACAATGGAGGATAGGGAAGCTAGACATTCAGAGTTTTAACTTTCCTTGAAGTCAGGGGTGACCTTGTGGCAGAGTTCTGGCCAATGCAGCATAAGCTTAATTCTGCTGTGAAAGGTTTTGGAAAGGATTTTTTATTTCTTAATAAAAAAGGCCAAAAACTGCTAATATTCCTTCTATCTGTTTTGGTATTGAACATGGTTGCAATGGATCTATGGCAGTCATTTTGCAATATTGAGACAATGAACTATTCTAAAAACAGTAGAGCAGAATTATAGAAGAAACCTTGGTTTTTCTTATATACCACATTATAAAGGACTACTCTCTCTAGACAACAAAATAAATCCCTATGTAGTGGTTTTAATACATGGCCACAAATTCTTGACACTCTTCCCTTCAAAAAAATGTAGTCTAATTACTCTATCCTGGAATATAGGCCAACCTTAATGACTTGCTACCAACAAGTACAATGTAGAAGTGACACCGTATGATTTCCCATAAAAGGTGATATCATTTCTGCGTATTTTTTTCTCTGACATGTGCCTTGGGAGCCTCACGCTGGCCTGCTGAAGTCAATATACACTGAAGCTGCCATGCTGGTGAGACACCATGTAGAACTGGAGATGTCTGAGCAGTCCCAGCTGCACCGATCTTCAGCTCTTTGAGTCTTGCCAGTAAGAACCATCAAACACATCAAGGAACCAGCCTTCAGATGACTCTGACCCCCATTCTTCAAGCTGCCATAGTTGAATCAACTGGAGTAAATAAGATGCTCTCCACCAAGCCCTGCCCAAATCACAGAAAAATGAATGTCAATTTAAATTACTGAAAGTTGAGGTAGTTTATTATACAGTGGTAGAAAATGGGAGTATCCTATTCTTTCACGTCACTGTTGGATGTTTTATTACTTTCAACCAAAAGCAACCCTACCTAAAATACATAGTAGTAGAGAAGGTGAAAAGAAATGGCTAACATGACCCATTGGAATTTCTACATATGCTGGTTTTCTATTATTCCTCTTCTCCTAGTTGTGATAATAAGATTCACTGTAGGACTGACATAATTTCCTCCTGAAAATTATGTTGCTGGTTTAGTTATAGAAAGGTTTTATTTACAACAGGACTGGGCTGGTAGAAATGGAGAGAAGGAAGAATATTTTTTTTAAAGTTTGTTTTATTTACTGAGAGAGAAAAGCCCTCTCAACAGGATCTTGCCACATGGTGATCCTTGTCCCAGCCTCCAGCCAGCCTGGAGCATGCGTGCATACTGGTGTACCCATTATGTTCAAGTTGACTCAGAGTCTGAGCCTGGGTCTTCCACAAGGCTCCAATATTACGCAGTAGCACCCTGCTGCCTATGCAACTGGAAGGAGGTTCAATTTCAATTTGGGGTACCATGTTGCTGTGTCTTCCTGCTCTTGGCATTTTGGTAACAATAAAGATAAAAGTTACTGTATCAGGGGTAAAGCTTGAGTCCCTGACTTCAACAAATTCTCATCAATATTTAAGGCTGTTTACTTTTTTTAAGGTTTTTTAATTTTCTTTTAATTTATTACAGAGAGAACACACACGCACATGCAAGACAAGCACCCTCAACATGGTTTCACCCTTCGATTCTCTCACTAGCCTTCCTAGCCAGCCAGAAGTGACTGGTGTGTATGAGTTGACCTGGAACTGAACTCTGATCTTCCATATGGCTTCCAACCTGGTAGAGTGTTGTACCACTGTGGCTGGACCTTGAGGCTGTTTCCTTAAAGAAATGCTTCTAGCATTTGACAGCTTTGTTCTTTCATTGACATTTGCAGCTTTTTAAATAGATGAATATTTAATGTCATGTTTAATAAGCCAGATTCTTTGAAGCAAATTCCCATTAGTTAGTCCCCACTTTTCAAAAAGTTGATGGTCACTCATTATTGTTGAGATTTAGTTAAAGGTTTTAATATATAATTTAGTGAATTTAATCATGAATTCGTTTATAAATTTAGCATACAGGAATTAGCAAGGCTATTCTAGATTACTATTTGTATCCTGACATGGAAGCTGTAGTATAAATTAAAATCCTTTATCTTGAGACCAGCAGATGCTGTAGTGGTTACATTGCTAGACTTCCACATGGCTGACTTCAGTTCAAGTCCTGGACCCGGTGGCTTCAAAATCACGCCAGGCACATGTGCATGCGTGCCCAAGATCCCGGGAGGAGAATAGCGGGATTGAAGCATGGCCATCTCCTCTGGGGGGGTGGTGATTTCCCACTTTCCCTCTCACTGTCTCTGTCTCTCTCTCCTGCAAGCACATGCACCCTAAGGCAAAAACCTCTAAAAAATATATAAATAAAATAAAAATCCTTTATCCCAAAATAACATAATGGTATTTCTTATGATGGAAATTCCTAAATCACTTTGTAATCTTGTTGGGACATTTTTTTAAGATCCTATTGCACTGAAATTTTAAACTTGAAGGACTATAATTCCTGAAAGCTGGTTGCACAAAAGCCAATTTCAGTTTTGTGTGTTTATTTACTCAATGTCTACATCCTTAAGCTCTTGGCAAATTCACAGCTGGGTGGAGCAGCACAAGTGTCCTTGTGCTGATGATGTGGGAAGGGATGGGTGTGGAGGCTGGGTTGGGGCAGCAGAGGGGTCCATTGCAAAGAGAAGTTACATAAGTGATATCAGATGCAGAAGCAGCCTCTGGGGTTGAAAAATAACTGGGCAGGGAGTGTCGACCATTTTTGGATCTGACTTCGTGATTTACTATCTTTAAGGGTCAGCCCTATACTCCTGGGTGGGCTGGAGAGTCTGTTAAAGCACATGAAGTTCTTGATAGCAACCCTGAATAATAGCTTAAAGAGCCTGGATTTATTTATTTATTTAGTCTCAAGGCAGCAAGGTACTGCATGTGAAAGCTGAACCAACATCTCAAAGGGAAGCCAAACCAACGCAGATGTTTCATGCTGTGCTTCAAATTTGGTGCAATTAAATGAATAGAAAACCTGAAAACCAGCGAAGAAAGTTGCTTTGTCTATGGCGATTTCAAAGCAGATTAGAACAAGCACTCATTTCTTACCCTGGCCTTCCTCTCCCTATCCATCTCCTTTAGGAAACTGAATTATTGATGCATGAGACAATGCTTGTATTCATGCTACCTGATATTCTTATTTTTGTAACCTGTAAAAAATAAGCTGTTATGGCATATCTACCCTGGTGTCAGAGAGTCCTTGGGGCCGCTGTCATAATTTACTTGGCGCTGAGCCCCATCCAGAATCTGAGGGGGAAAAAATGTATATAATGGACAGTTGTATAAGATGGTAGGAGTAGGAATGAAACTTATTTAAGCTCAGGAAATAAAAGATACATGTGAAATCTGCCTCCTGCTTAGGGTGACCCATGCTTGAGCACCCTAATCTGTCAAGTATCACTTGGGAACCTTACATCATAAGAGAGAGGTACGTGTTTCTGTTCTTTGGCCATTGTGTGCCCTGGACCCATGCGTGGCATACTTTGGATTAGAATCCTTAGCATCTGTCCTGAGCTCCTCTGAAATCTCTTACCTAGTGCTCTTTGGTTTATTGAAAGCTGACAGCATTTCCACATCCCCACTCTCCCCACCCTCTCCACCATTGGTATGGGCAGACAGAGCCCAGTAATTCCTCTCTAACACCACTGCCTCTTTCTAAAGTCCTACATACCACAAGAAACCAGAAAACCTCCACCCATATAAATGATTGCTTTTAGAAGTGTGACCTACTGAAGCTGCAATTAACTCCTCCAGAGGCCCAAGTTCTCCTGTTGACTAAGGCTGTATTTCCCAAAGCATCAGAATCATCTGGGATGTTTGTTCAAACACAGATTCCTACCAAATTAGACTCTGTCAAGGTGGGATTGGGAGTCTGCCTCTGTAACAATCTCCTTATACAGGTGGCTATTGGCATAAAGGTTCAGAGAACAAATTAGTTTCATCCCTGTACACATTAAGTTTAGATTCCTTCTTAGGGATACAAATATTTTGTCACCCTTATCATTTATCTACCATAGGAAAAAGTCTGTCAGCTTCAACTCCTTGAACACGACTTAGTCCTTTAATGTGCAGCAATCTCAAATCAAATATGACTGTGTTTCTTGGGAGAAAACTGAGGCTGAAGATTCCATCTCCCATTCATCCTTGGCTTTAGTAAACCTTCCCTTTGGAGGAGCTCCCTCCCTAAATCATTTAGTCTCATAGATCATCAACTTTTTATCACTCTGTACTTCATTTTTCTGACTCCACCAGTTACTATATCATATACTCACCTCCATTTCCTCTGTTCTCTGGACTTCCACTCCGTGGTAAGTTTGCTCAGCTCCTTAGCCTCAGCTGAATGCTAGCTCTCCCTGGGGATGCTTCTTTCCCCTTAATCTTCCCAAATGACAGCTCCCTGGACAGGGAGTGTTGACGATTTTTTGATCTGGTTTTCATTGTGAGCCACAGAGCTGGGGGTAGCAGGTAAGGAGTAGAGGTGAGAAAAGTTGGCAAACTTTTTCAGGAGGGAACCAGATAGTAAATATCTCTGGGGTCCATGCAGTCTGTCAAAACTCCTCAAGTCTGTCATTGGTAATAGCACTATGCATAAAAGCATAGATAGTAAGTAGACAATGAACATGTTTCAATAAAACTTTATTTATGGATATGGAAATATGAATTTCATATAATTTTCACATCACAAAATAATATTCTTTTTTGAAAGATGTTCAGCTATTTAAAAATGTAAAAGGCCAGTCTTGTTAAGTTAAGGGATCTGGATCCCATGTGGCCAATAGGGATTCAAATGCTAGCCCCGGCAGTTTCAAAAAACACTCTGGGTATGTACATGTACATGCACAAATCCTGATGAGAAGGAGAAATGGAGGAGGAAGGACTGGGGCAGGACTACACCACACCACACCCTGTTCAGGGTGCTTTCTTTTTCTCTGGTGAGTACATGTGCCTTCAGGAATTTAAACAAACAAATTAATTAATTAAATAAAGGCCCAGACCCAACACCAGACACTGCTACTAGCAGGGTGAAGTTACATGTGAAGCCCAGTTTCAATACTGAACCCACCCTAAAAGTTAGGTATAGTGGTGCCTAACTATAGTCCTAGCTACTTTGAAGGATGAGGCAGTGAGACCCTGTCTTTAAAAAAAAAAGTAAAAGTCATTTTTAGGTCTTGGACCATACAAAAGTAGAAAAGTAGGCTGGATTTGGCCTATGGGCTAGAGTGCATTGATTTCTGATGTTAATCAGTGCTTCTCAAACTTAATGTGTGGACTTAAGAAGCATGTTAATATGTAGACTTGGATTCGCTGGATCTGGGGGAACCTGAACTCCTTCATTCTTAACAAGCTTTCCGACGAGGTGAGTGCTCCTGTTGGTGCACCACTCTGAGCAGGAAGGGACTACAGACATGTGGAAGCTCCTCCTTTATATCATAAACACATCAAAGGTAGTTTAATGACATAGGAAGATGTGGTTAGTATAATTCATGTTAGGTAGAAAAGCTGCGTGGAAAGTCAGAGAGCAGGCATTCGAACCCGGACTCACACTTAACAGCTATGTGAATCTGGACACAGTTCTTAACCCTTCTTAGTTACTGCTTATTCAGCTGTATAGCGAGGTAATAAATAATCTCTGCTTCAGATAGTTGTTTTGAATTTTAACAATTTTAACAAGATAATGCACATAAAACACTCAGTACCCAGCATGTACTTATTATTGTTTTTAAGGTTTTTGCCATAGGGTACATGCAGTCACAAGAGAGAGATAGTGAGGTGGCAAATGAAAAAACACCCCCGGGGAAGGGGAGGATGGCCATGATGCAATCCCTTTTCCTCCTTTCTCTTCCTGGAATTTTGGGCATGCATGCATGCATACGCAGCATGACTTTCAAGCCACCAGGTCCAGAAATTGAACTGTGGTAGACTATGTGGGAGTCCGGTGCCTTAACTACCACACTGTTACTAGCCTTCTAATTTTTAAATTAAAAAAGCAGGACATGAAGGTATATATACCAAAGGAACCAGAACTTTAATTTTGAGGGCCTCCAGGGTTTTTCCTTGCTTTCTTTTTTAGAAACCATTTGCCGGGGTCATGGCTATATTGATTTAGTCAAGAAACAGTTGTTGAGTTCCTCCTTCCACTAGGCAATGTGTTTGCTGGATCTGCCATGAGGTGTGAAGCGTCTGCTCTCATGAGTTGGGAGGATTGAAACAAACACTGGTGTTAGCTTAGAGTAACTGCTGAGTGAGAGCATGCGTAGAGTGGGGGGACTGAGAGGAAAGAGGGCACACTCTGCCGGAGAGGGGCCAGCTGGATTTCCCAGGAGGTGACTAGAAGCTGGGTTTACAAAGGATGACTATAGGTGTGCCTGATGGAGAAAGGAGGATCGGGCGCATACAGAAGCCGTGGAGAAATAGAGAGGGGTCCAGGTAGTGTAGATCCTCAGAGTGTGGAATTGGAGTGGCTGTGACCAGGGACATGACCTTGACCAATCAGAACAGATGTAGGCCTTTGTGCCTGTTTGGACTAGCTAGGTCAGGCATGGGTGGGCATGATCCGTTTTTGGGAAACAATTATTGTAATACAAACTAGCAGGGACTACGTGAAAGGGCCTTGCCAGAAAATCCTTCACTACTTTTGGGGATGTCGCTTTTATGTTATTTTGGGGAAACTACTTGGTTTAGTAATTGCTTACAAAGTGTCTTTTTTTTTTTAAGAGAGATTTTTACAATAGGGTGCCTGCCCTCACCAGAGAGAGACAGAGAGACAGAAAGCAATAAGTCAACACCCAGGGGGCCTGGCCACACCACAATTCTTTATCCTTCATTCTCCTCTCAGGATTTTTGGACATTCATGCACACATGCCTGGGGTGAGTTTTTTGTTTGTTTAATTCCAGAGTGAGTTTCAAGCTGCTGGTATTCAAACCATGGTTGACTACGTGGGAGTCCAGCAAAGTAACCATATGCAATCTGCTGGTGCCACTTGCTAAGTGCCTTTTGCAGGAGGAAGACCGTGGTGCTGGTGGGGTGGCTGAGATGATGCCTTGTATCTACCATCGGGGAGTTTAACCTCCAGTAGAGGAAATGGGCATATGAATCACTACACCACAGGGTCAAGAAAGGCAAAAACGAAGCCGAGTAGAACTTTATATGGAGGAAAAGATGATAAGGAGTTTAGGTCTGGAGCTGGAGCTCTAGAAGGATTTCATGAAAGAGGCAGCTTTGAGCTGGTCTTGGAGTTGGATATTTCCATCTCTGGGACTTTCCTTCAGGATCTCCAGATTGTTGAGGGTGAAGGGGATTCGGGTCTATTTGTGTAAATAACTAAACTTAATAAATAGCATGGGAACTGACAGCAGCAGGTTCCTGAACTGACCTTCTAATGCTGAGAAGGGGCCAAAAGGTACGGTCTAAAAATTTCCTGGCAAGAACTCTGTCTTCCATTCTTGGTTCCCAGAGGCTGTCTGTTCTCTATAGCAGGGGCTTCTAACGTTAAGGGTGTGAAGTGCTGGAGTGGGGCCAGCAGCAAGAGGGGCGGAGCGGTGTACAGGGACGTTTGTATGCAAACTCGTGGTATCGTATGTGGCACGGCTCTGGTCCCAGACTATTGCTCTCCGTTAATTCCTCCTTTCTCAGTTTTATGAGGTGAATTCTCCTGACCTAATATTTTCCTAAACCATGTCTCATCTTTTTGAACTGGTTTTTCTCCATCCAGTTTACTCTAAATGGAGATTTAGCCATGTCTGGGTCTGTCTGGTGACCCAGCGTGCCCAATTGCATTATCTGTCCCCAGGGGAGAACTTGTGCTTGATGTTTGGAGCTGATAAGATGTGGATGCAGGAGGCCACCAGGGCTGTTCACTGACCAGCCTGTGGATAGGTTTGGGTTCAGGCCAAACCTTGTGGAATGGGGTCTACGTGTAGACGGAAACTGAAAAGGCTGTTTTGTTTGTTTGTTTTGTTTGTTCTGTTTGTTTAACAAGGAACTCTTTGAAACAAAGATCCACAAATGATGTGACTTCACATTCCAAGTGAGGAAATGCTACTCAGAGGGAATCCAGAGATTGCCAGTCACTCCTAGAACTAGTGTTTACACATTCCTGAATACCAGCTGAACTGACTCAGCTTGGGTCCTTTCATAGCGTCAGGGGAAAGGGACATATTCTCTGTGCAAGGGCTTGCTATTTCCAGCAACAGTTCTGGGATCTCTGTAAATGCTTCCCAGGTTAGGGAAGTGGAATTCTAGCAAGCAGCAGTGAAATGCTGCTCTTAATGGTTCCTCATCATTGCGAGGCTGACATGCAGACTCTAAGAAGCCTGTCTGTGAACACACATGAGATGCCCTTGCGCGCTCCAAACATACGCATGAGAGAAAAGATTACCAAGACCCCCTTTTTATAAGACTAGGAGAACACATGACTACAATTTGAGTTGTAACGTCATCTGTAGCCACTGGTGGGGGAGGTCTGGAAAAATTTGAGTTACATGTATAAATGTACAAACATACATGTGAAATGGATATTGAAAGCCCTATTCTAGGAAACGGTGTTACCCAACCCAGTCCCAAGCACTGTGGCCTACATTGATCTCTGTGTACAGGGGCTATCTTCAGTTCAGATATGAATCAGCAAACCTGCAGTTACTTTTCAAAGTTTCCTAAACCATTCCTGTCAGTAAAAAGCAATTTGGCATGTGGCTCTTCCTCATCAAATAGCAGAACACACTTAATGGGGTTTTATTTGTAGATTCTTCCTTGCTCTGTACAATGTGTAACTGAGTCTTGCTTATTTTGTTCACATCTGCATTCCCGGGTGCCTAGAACAATGCCTGTCACCCAGTAGGTGCTCACCATCTGAGAATGAATGAACCCTTGCTTTTTGTGAATGAGTTGGAAGCCATCCTTTTCCATTCGCAGTTGCTATTGCTTCTGCCAAATGGACCGAGCCCCTCGCCAATTGGAAAATTATATCCTCTCAGTGCAGAGACTGTAGGTGGTACCTGGGGCATTATGGGTCAGTGTGTGGGTGTGGATTCTTATATAAACACTGACGCCCCTGGAGTAGCTGATAGTTGCAAGCGCTCTGGGGCCTATCAGGCAGAACGCTATAAAGTTCATCATCCTTAAGACATGTTATTTTTTCCCATTATGAAAATAACACATGCTTGTTGAAGATGGGAAAAGATAGAAAAATATGAAGGTGGAAAAACTAGCCATAATCTCTTTACCCAAACAAATCCATCCTTTCCTTCTCCTGTATTATCAAACAGTTTCTTAATCTGCCCCCTCGACGCCAGCCTTGTCACCCTCCAATCTAGTCACAGAGCCAGAGAGAGCTCTTTCGAAAACAGATCTTAAAACATTCAAAGGCTTCCTGTTGCTCTTAGTGTCCAAACTGCTCACCCGGGGTGGCTCTCTTGTCTCTTCAGCTTCCTATCCCTTTGAGTCCCTGTCATATTACACTTGTGCCAGATGGAATTTCCTTCAATTCTTCAAACAAGCTATATTTTCTCAAGTTCACTATGCTTGGAACCCTTTCTACCTTTCTTGGTCCAATTTTTTCTCTTTTTCTTGGTTTACTTGTCTGTGTTTATCTCTCGCTTCATCTTTTCTGTCTCTGATTGAGTGTTTAGATACTTACTACTCCCTCCTCCCTTCTTCCACCCAAGAAGAAACCTTCCTTGGGTAGCCTCCTTTTTACCTATCAAATCTGAGTTTGGAGGTCCTCCTGTGTGCTTTGAAAATCTATAGATTCCTCCCATCTCAGAGCTCACCATACAGTGTTTTGGTATTTCTCTGTGAGGCATCTCTCTACCCTCAGTGCTCAGCCAGCTCCTCACTGATGTCCCACAGCTCAGCCAAAAACTGTCAAAATGAATTTAAATGCAATCACCCTTTACGTTTTAGAAACATTTCCTCTTAACTTTTGTTTTAATTGCATTGGGTTTCCCACCTTATAGAAGTATAATACAACATGTTATAAAACTTTAACCTACTTTTTTAAACTTAACGTTATATAAAGTATTTTTATAATGTGAAGTCTTTATAGGCTGCATTTTTTAATGACAGGTTTACCTATCTTCCGTTAGAACATTTAGACATTTTAGCTGGTTTGACTTCCTCCAGTTTATTAATTTTGCTATAAATATCTTTGGATATCTTTAGGAGTAAAGCTTTTTCTCATTTTGAGTTAGTGCCTTAAAATACTCAAAGTGAAACTTCAAAGTCACTGGGCATTAAAAGTGCACAATACTAGCTGCTTTGTTTGCCTTGCCCTTCTCACTAGTAAATGCTAGCCATTTTGATCAGTATTGGCTGACTCTCCTCAGTTAAGCTGCTTCATTATTTGTCCTGTTGAGGAACTTATTCCTTTCGCCCAGTCTGGGTTTTGAGCAAGCCTGGGAATTCATAAGTTCCATGGAGCTAAGAGGTATGTGAGTAACACAGGAAAAAAATCGAAAGCGTGACTAGGAAGTTGGCCGATTTAGGAGACTATACCACAAGGTACATCAGAGTTACCGTTTCCTCTCTTTCTGGAAGGGAAGTGACAGGGACCTTTTTCTGTTTTGGCTGTGAGTGAATGGGCCTGAGTAGATCCAATGATTATCACTGAGTTCAATTTACGACAGATTTAATGTGTACATAAAGTCCTAAACCGTGTAACGTTTCGGCCAATGACTGCCTGCATACAAAATGGTGGTCTCGTAAGATTCTATTATGTAGCCTAGGTGGCTAGTAGGCGAGGCCATCTAGGTTTGTGTAAGTGCACTCTAATGCACACACAATGATAAATTGCTTAACGACACATTTCCCAGAACATATCCCTGTCCTTACATGACTCATGAATGTATTTAGTAGAAAACCTAATTGTTAAGGGGTTGCATGGCAATTTCACACACCCTTTGAGCAATTTACTGATATACTATTTCTTTCTTTTAGCAAAACTGCACTTTATTATTCTCAAGCACTTTAATTCTCCAGCATCTATAATTGGCATTGATGGTATTCCCTGATAGTGCTATATTAATGTCATATGAGCACATAGCACTTTGTAGCTATTATTAACCTGGAGAGAAAACCAGAGTCCATGCACAGAATTAAATGGAAGGGCCAGTATGTGTTCCGATTCTGGGGTTCTGACATCAGCCCATCATTCTTTTAACAATAATGTGTAAGCACTGGCTCTCAGCACACCTGAAGGCCTTTGGCTTTCATTTGCTAACAGCATGAGGAAATGGTTGGAGAAGGGTAGACATTCTTGCAACAAAGCAGAGTAGAGCTGTGGGTCCTGAGGGCTGGTGGTCCTAAGGCAGAGAGGAATGGGATAAGATTAAAGCAGGCAGGATTGCAGCATAATCCAGATGTTCTGTATTTCTCTCACTTCTACTTCACCCTTGCATAGAAGGTATGTAGAACAAGTTTGTATCAGGTCAACCTCAATGGAATTTCAGAAGATCTCTGGCCAGAGAATGGCCCCTCTCACTTGCATTTACCCGAAGGGATACAGCGTTTTATTCCAGAATTGGACTAAAGCAGCATTAAAAGTGGGAAAATAATGTAAAGGAACTAACCCTTGGGTCTCTAACTGGGGAGATGGAGAATGCCTTAGAAGGTAGAGAAAGGTGGAGCCATTAATGGACAGGTGGGCTGTGTGTATGTGTAAGAGAGGAAGCCAAAGAAAAGATTGAAGAGAGGATAAACTTCACCAGTCACTAATATTGCCATGTGCCATGTGGTACTGAAGGTTAACAAAAAGAGTCATCTTTTGGAGAGTCTTTTTTATTTTAGAGTGCCACATCTATTCCTTGGGAATCCTTGGTTTTCTCTGCCTTTTTTTTTGCCCTGGAACTTCTATGACTTGGCTCGCCAAGAACGGGTCACCCTATCTCTGACGACCATCAGAATTGCTTACTGGACTACAGAGTAAGCTGCTTCTGACACAGGGGACAGCATTCTGCCTCGTGGGGATTTGCATTCTGCCTCATGGCAGTCAGTGGCCACTGTTTTCTTGGGCATTGAGCCTGTATATGATTACAGAGAAGGCAGTACCAAAGTGTGAAAAGATGCTAAAGCCAGTTGAGCAATCTGTTCTTTGCATGCTTGGGAGTCCTGAATAAAAAGCTACTTCCGAATAGGTCAAATGGAGGATGGTAGTTTGTGGTTGCTATGGTAACTAACAAACATGTTTGGCTTCCAGAGCCTCTGCCCCTGAGGAGGACGGTAGCTTTTCTTACGAAATTTATGAACCTCAGTTCTGTTTCTCCACTGTTTATTTTCAAAGTTGTTGCTAGTAACCAGGCCTCATCACCTGTAGCACATCTCTGTCCAGGTGTGCTGCTAAACCCGGGCCCGACCTCTCTCTGCTGTGGTGTGAGATTCTGACCTCTCTGAGAGTCTGCAGAGGCTTATGGGAACCACGGAAAAGCACACAGGGGTGTGGCAACGAGGAGAACAGATCTCTGCCGTGCGACTTTAATTCCATTGAAAGGAGAGAAAGAACATCTGCTCTACTGTACAGTGCCTTGTGAAGATACACGAGACTTCAGATGTAAAAGTGATCTAAACATGTTTAGTGCATTATATTCATTTCAGAAGGAGCCTCATCATCTCACTTTGCAATCCTCTGGCATAATGTGTATTACAGATGACAAATATGATGGGACTTCAAAAAGTTTTTAGAAAAATGAAATTACAGTACGAGTTTATTTTGTGCAATTTTTTTTGAAATGTATCTATAGCTGTTTTGTAATATGCATTTCCATGAACGTTTTAAAAACCCTTATATGCTTTTTCTTAACCCTAATTGAATGACAGTGGCTGCCTCTGTGTTGAGAATGATTCTGAGGCTGCTCCAGGCCAGCTGGTAATGGTGGCAGTGATATAGCGGTGTCTGTTACATGAAGGGGAGGCATACGTGCCATCATGGGGCCGTGTGTTTTCTCTCTTGGTTTCGGACATTCCCTCATTGCTCCTTATGCTGCACTTGGAGGCTGAAAGCTCATTACTGCTCTGCAGCTTGTTTGCCAAAGCTGATTCATGGCAGATAAACTCCTAACATTCTAGGCTAAAACTTGTCATTTTTTTTAAAATCAACATTTTCTTACTGGTAAAAGTGAAACATGTTTATTGTTTGGAACTTGACAAATACTAGAGAGGCAGAGAGAATAAAATAAGAGCAGCTCTGGACCAGCAGATGGCATATAGTTACATTGCTGGACTCCCACGTAGTTGATCATGGTTTGAGTCCTGGACCCAGCAGCTTGAAACTCATACCGGGTATGTGTGCGTGCATGCTCAAAATCCTGGAAGAATGGAGGAGAAGGGATTGCAGTATGACCATCCCCTCTGAGGAGTGATTTCTTGCTTTCTGTCTCTCTGTCTATCTCTCTGGCAACTGCATGCACCCTGTAGCAAAAATCTCTTAAACAACAACAACAAAAAAGAGCAGCTCATAATCTCATCATTTCTGGATAATTTTAAACATTTTTGTTATGGTTTTATGTCTTTTGGTTTGAGGGTTTTTTTTTGTTTGTTTGTTTTGTTTTTTATCATTAGTTGCTATGTGGGTAGTGGATTGTAGGCAGGCAATGTAGATTCATGGAGACCAATTGGTAGTGTCTTATAAAAGCATAGTGGAGAGATGCTGGTGACCCAGGCAGTGAAGATGGTGAGAGGTGTTGACCTGGCGCATATTGTGAACACGGCGACAAGGGAACTTGCTGGTGGATTGGATGTAAGGTATGGAAAGAGGATGACATCACAAGGATGATGTCTTGTCTCTAATCTCATTTCTGGGGAAACGTTGCTCCACTTACTGATGTAGGAAACAATGAGAGAGTAACAGTTATGTGTTGTGGTGGAAATGAAGACTTCAATTTTGCATATAAGAAGGCTGAATGAAGATTTTACGAATGAGTGAAAATCTCTAGTAAGCAATTGGATACATGCTGGGGGCTCAGGGGAAGAGGGTGAGATGGGAGATTTTAATCCAAGGATCATCATCAGCAAATAGAGGATATAAAAGAGATGAGTCAGGTCTAGGGAATTAAATGTCAATGGATAGAAGGTCTGACGCAGAGGTTGAGGCCCTCCAAAATGTACTGGTTAGGTAGTGCAGTGGTAAAATGCAATGTTCTGTGAGGCAATCCCCCATGGGAAGGTCCCAGCTTAAGTCTGGAGACCTCCTTGAGAATGCAGGCGTGCATGTGCCCTTGACCTGGGGTTGACTGAAAGCTGGGTGGGTCGTGATATTGGGACCTTGCTGCAGGTAATCTCTCTCTCTCTTTCTGTCTCACTCATGGAATAAAAAATAAATTAATTTTTAGAAGTTCTATCATCCTGTAAACCAATATTAAAAAAGAAAAAGGTAGAAAACATTTGATTGAGAAGAGGAAGATATAGCATGGGAAACTGAAGGAACAGCCAGTGTACTAGGAAAACAACTAGGGTAGAATACTGTGATCAGAAGCCAAGGCTAGAGGGTAGTTTAAGAGAAAGGAAGTGCTCCCTCTTTCTATGTACACAGAGACACACTCACATATATTACACATACACATACGCATATTTTAACATGCAAATATGTGCATTATAGCATAAACACAGGGCTTTTTGTTTATCACGAACATTTTTCTCATACCCTTAAAAACCTTCTAAAATATTATTTTGAAGGGCTTTAAGGTATTCTTCTCTTATGGATGTAACCTTGGAAAGAACACCCTTGTATGTACATCTCTTTAAATTAAATTCTTAAAGTAGAATTACTCGCAAATATGAAAACCTTTAAAGCTTTTGATACATGTTGTCAAATTGCCTTTCAGAGAAGTGGTACCAAGGTTGTACACTCCACCAGCAGACAACTGAAACCAAGTGTTTGGCAACCATTGTTACCACTAAAAAATGTGTGTGTGTGTGTGTGTATGTGTGTGTGTAATGCTGTCTAGTTTTTTCCATGTGCATGACTCTATTGGTAAAAGTTGAGCATGTTTCAGCCTAAGGCTTCTTATGTGCAGTCTGGGTGCAGAGCAAGTTGATCCCTGAACACAGACCTCCTCCAGTGTGAAAAAATGAATGTCAACATCACACATGTGAGCCACTCTAGGCAAGAGTGCTGGGAAGGAGGAGTAAAGCTAGCTCTGAGCTAGTTCCTTGTGTGAGGGGTGGAGTTGATATTCTCAGCTGTGCAGAACATACTGTGGTTCCCACAACTCCTCCCCTCTTGTCTGACTTCCTGTGGGCCCAGCCTGGGAAAGGGTGTAGTCACTGAGAGGCTGAGCGAGCTCTCCTTGACACAGCAGGGAGAGCCCAGATGTGATAGGTAGTAGAGTCTCTGTTGCCCTGTGAACGACAGCCCACATTGCCCAACTCAACAACAAACACGGGCCAGAGGGACCCAGGCTGAGTGCCCCACATACCAAGTTCTTTCCTGACTGGGTGGAGTTGTTTCAGTTCTGACAGGCCTGGCCTCTGTGTGGTGACCTTAGGAATCCTCCACATAGCCTCTCTCTTTGGGCATCGGTCCAGCTGAAAAGGAAAGACCCCATGTATTGTGAAACTGCAGCAGGGCAAAGCATCTTTCAGTTGGTTTGTGCATTGCAAAGGACAATTGCACCATGCTGCTAAGCTGTAGATGTGGAAATCACAGATACTAGAGAGATAGGAATCTTAAGAATGTGTGGGACACTGAGATAGGCCCCAAATGGGGATTGTGGCAATCTTGTGTGTGATATGTCTAATTTCATACCATTCCAATTGGAGCAAAAAAACTTAAAAAAATGCACTCCAAAGGGGGGAATAAAGCACTATAAACCTTTGCTTTCTGGATAACATAGACACCTGAAATAGTTCCTATGGTATCTGAGAATGAATTCCTGAGGGAGTGCAATTAGCAGGAGCTCAGAAACCCCAACTAAAAGAAACCATTCTTTGAGAAGTTAAAAATGGAAAATAAAAAGTTTTCGATAGAAATAATGCTGATACTCAGTTTCCTTGGGGGGTTTTCTTTTTGTAATTTTTATAATACATTTCCATTGTAGGTTATCCAACTAATAAAGAACTGTATAAAGTAAGAACTAGTCCTCCATCACTCGCTCAAATCTCACTCTTGGTCTCTGATAGTTTGGTATATGTTTTCCAGAGCTTTGATTGTACAAACGTTACAAATATTTCTTTAAGAGTATAGTATATGGCCCTTTATAGTATGTTTATCAAGCTACTAGCCTATAGTTAGTGTTCAGTAATATATACTCAAACATACAATTAAAAAATTAAAGTAAATTATGCTGTATATATTTTGCAACTCATTTTAAGTTTTATTTACATACAATTTCTCTTTCTTTCTTGGCAGGTAATTTGGTTTTGTTTGTGCTTTATAAAGACAGTTCATTTATTCAACTATTATTTGTTGCATAGCCACTACGTATCAGATGCTGATCAAGGTGCTGGGAGTGAATGACATGATAATAATCCTCACCTCCATGGAACTGACATTTTAGTGGAGGGAGGTAGGCAGGCAATAAACAAATATAATACCTGGTATGCCAGATGTTGGTAGTAAGGCATGTTGAGGTCAGTTAGGAAAGGTCTCTCTGAAAAAGTAACATTGGAGCCAAGATCTGGAGTGTGGGAGAAGAGGTAATGCCAGTGGATATCTGAGGAAGGACATCTTATGGAGAAGGACAGGAAGTACAATAGCCCTAAGGCTATTTTCCTGCTCAGAAATGGCAAGAAACAAGTGTGGCTGGGGAATGGTGAGTGCAAACAGGTCAGAGAAGGTGGCTGGAAAGGATAGTGAACCACAAAGGCCATTTGAGAGCATGGGATTTCAGTCTGAAAGCGTTAGATGCCACTGGGGGGTTTGGAGCAGAGCAGTCTTGTGACTGGTTGCATGTTTCTCTCTTTTAAAAAAAAGTAGATGCATTTATTTCTTCCATAAAAGAGAGACAAAGACAGAGAGAGGCACCCTCAACAGAGTTTTGACACTCTGATCACCCCCAGTCTCGGTCATCCTGGACCAGAGGCACTTGCATATCCAGTGTGCTCATGTTCATGTCCTAGAACCGTGAACTCAGGACCTTTCCCATGTGGGTCCAGCTGTGTTTCCACTGTGCCACTTGCGGCCCTGAATGCATGTTATAACATAAAAGCTCTGGCTGCTGTTGAGAATAGACTCTAGGAAACAAGGGCAGAAGTGGGAACACTCATTAGAAGGTTGCAGCAACATTACAGGGGAGCAAGGAGGAACTTTGGGTCAGGTATTGACGGTGGAGGTGGTGACATTGTTGGATTCTGGGTACATTTCCAAGGTAGACACAGCAGGATTTTCTGATGGGTCAGATATGGGATGTAAGACAAAGAGCAAAGATGAGACTGATCAGGGAGAACCAACACAAGGAGTGTTCCTAATTAAGCTTTATTAATTAATTTTGCAGGAAGCAAAATCCACAGGAGATCATGGATGACAAGACCAGAACATGGAGGCTTGGAGGAACATTGTGGATCCCCCTTTCCTCTACTTTTTGCCTCCACCATATCATGTGCTATGTCACATATGTGTCACCTCCATCCTAGCACTTCTCAGTCCTTACCCTGAGAAATCTCCAGTGGCAGAGGGGAGCCACCTTCCCCTGCAAGGGAGGCATCACATTAATGCCTGTACTTAGCACATTAAGATTAATGTTGGATGATATTTCAAAATTTGTATGTTTAAAAACCATATTTGTTATAATCAAATAAGACTTCTGGTTTTGTATAATGGGTCCTGATATACAGAGAGAATCTCTAAGAAGAATGTAAGGTTTTGAGACTCTCGGGCCCATGCTATTCCCAGTGTATACCCGGGAAGACTTCACTTATTCATGAGCTGTGTGGTCTTTGAAGCACTTCTGCACTCCCAGGACCAACTGTATCCCTGTGCTGAGAAACAATATACCCCTGCAGGGTCAGGCACAGCACTGGAGCCTCTTCTCACAGCTTTTCCATCTCTACATTGTAGTGCAGGCCCTTGCTCAGCAATAGCATAGACCCCTCTTCTTTCCTTTTATCTTATAACCTTTGACTCATCCTTGACTTTTTAACCATTTTAAAGTTTCCCTCAAATTTCCCATTCTACTCATGATGGGTTACCACTGAAAGTGATAACTCTTTCCAATGAATTCTTTGAACTTTGATTTCCTATGGGGAACCTGTTACATGCTGGTAAAGGTAAGGCTTTGAAGTCAGAAGAGCAGAGCCTTGGAGTCTGGCTTACTGAAGCTTTAAGGCAAGCTCTGGTATTACCTCTCTGGGATTTTAGGCAACTTTTAAAGTGTCTGAGTCAATAAAATGGAGTTATATGTGGGGCTGGCAGGATGATTAAATGAGAAGCATTTATGAAGTACCTAGCACAGTGAACAGGCCTTTGATAAATGTTAGTTCTCCTTTCCCTCATCCTGCTAACCTGTCATTTTTAATATTCTACTTGTGTGAGGCTACTTTCGAATCCTTATGTGTTCTATCCCATGAACTAGACAATAAACCCTTACAGTTAGAAATCACACCTTATATTTCTCAGCATTCCCTAAAGCATCATTCATCACGGTACCTTGATTGTGGGAGATGATTAATAGTGTTTGCTGATAGATTGATTGACGGATTTCTTGACAAGGTTAAAGCTGAAGGACATACTGCTCTCTGGAGTGGAGCACATAGCAATGAGCCTCAAAAAGGAAAATGAGCCTCAGCGCTCATGGAGGAAGGTCATTGCTTAGTGCCTCGGGGAGACATGCTGCTGATGGATGAGGGGGATACTGGACAGCTCTGCTGTGTGGCCGCAGACCCTGCTCACAGCTTCAGCAATGGTTGCTCAGCCAGATGGCGAGATTCTGACAGCCTTCCATGAGCAAATTCATACAGCAAAGCATTTCAACAGGCCATCACCACGGAACATGCACTGATTGATCGCAAGACTGTTACTGTGTGCTTACCAGGGAAACGAAGAGTAATTAATAGTCTGGGGATCAATAACAGTACTAGATTGAAGTGAATGATTTCCTTTTCACAAAGATCTCAGTTAAAATAGATGAATCAGTGTCATAGATATGAACAACTAAATATTTTGTTATATACACAAATTTCAAGTTTTCTAGTTTTACTTTTAAAAAGTTATGTGTATGTATAGTAACTCAGCCAGTTCCTAACAGTATAAAATGGTTGATCCCTAGAGGCAACCACTATTGCTAGTGTCTTGAATGTTCTTCCAGAGATTCTCTGTATGTGTGTGTGTCCCTTGGCTGGAAGCAGTTTTCAGAATCCGAGAACTTCCTGTCAGTCTGCTATGTCCATCTGTCTCATCTCTGTATCTCTGGTGGCTAGTCGGTGGTCAGCCCATACAGTCCAAAATTCATGGTCGGTAATTATTTGTTGACTGAGTAGGTCTATTTTCTTCAGTTACTGACTAGATCTATTTCAGCAGTTTTAAAAATGAGTTGGCATCTGTTTGATACGTTTTTATCGTGAACTAACAAAAGACATACAATTTGACATGTCTAGAGAATAGAGCATCTTAATTAATTCCAATATATTGGTACATTAATTTAAAACCACTGATGCAGAAACTGCCTGTGTAAATATTCTCCACTGACTGAAGGAGCTCTTTGGAAAATATGTGCTACCTGAGTGTAAATAGGATTGGATAATAAGCAAAAAAGATTTAAAAACATGTTGGAACACACATGCAAATTAGTGTGGTTATTGAACGTTGCTTTGGGAGGCTAGATACTTGTTTAATTGCCTGGTTTTTTTTTAAAGGTTATTTATTCATTTCAAGGGGGTTGGGAGAAGGAGACACCCTCATGGGATCCTCTCTTAGCCTTCTCAGCCAGGATCAAAGGTGTGGGCAGAGGTGCCTAGCATATAGAGATTGACCGGGGAACTGAACTCAGATGTACCATGTGGCTACAGTATTACAGAGCAGCACACTACTGCTGCACTGCCATATGCATTTATGAGCCACATATTACTGTGGCTGCCCCTACTTCTAGTATTATTGCTATTGCCACTACCACCGCTATTAATATTTTTTAGTACATGGTATGTACCAACAACATGTATGTAATTGCATGCATTATGTCATCTAGCTTCATTGCAATATTATTGCACAGGTACTACTATCATCTGTATTGTATAGATGAGGAGACTGAGCCACAGAATAATTTTATAACTTGCTTGTGTTCATAAAGCTAATCAGTGGAATGAGGATTGAAGCCCAGCTTGATACCAAAGCACATACTTCTAATCAATACTTCAAAGTCAGACTTCATTTTTGACTAGAAATGGAACATTCTTATTGATCGTTCCTCCCACCTCCTAGCCAAATTTGGCTCCAGTGACTTTTGGTTCTACCGATAAATGAAATCCACCTTCAAAGAGAATGACGTTTTGTTAGCACCGTGGCTTTCCAAAAGATATGTGTCAGTTGCCAAAATCAATTCAAAATGCGGGACTCCCAAAATGCTTTGCATTATTAAAATGATCAGCTTCCTAAGGTGACTACTTTGAAAGGAATAAGACCTATTTATGCTTGAAAAAAAGTCCTTGTATTTATTGTCGCATCTCATATATTTAATTTATTTCAGTAAAAGGGGACTCAGGGAGTGTCCAGTCAGAATTATGTAGTCAGGGACCAGCAGTTAGCATAATGGCTATGTCTCTAAACTCTCATGTAGCCGACCACAGTTCGAGTCCCAGACCTGGTGGCTTAAACTCACACCAGGCGCGTGGATGTGCGTGCCCGAGATCCCGACAGGAGAGTGGAGGAGAAGGGATTGCGGCGTGGCCATCTTCCCTGGGAGGTGATTTCTTGCTTTCTATCTCTCTGTCTCTCTCTGTCTTTCTGGCGAGCACACATGCCCTATAGCAAAAACCTCTCAAAACGAAACAAAGCAAAACCAAAACCAAAAAAAAAAAAAAATCCAATTATTTAGTCAGAAAATGCCAAGTAGTCTAGTGTATATTTCATCATTATGGCTTTATAATCCAGAGAGTCCACGGCAAATCTGGGAATTGTGTAAAATGTGTCTCGCCACATCCTTTTCTTTTAGCACTTTCCTTATTTCTCCATCTACCTCCTCTTCTCATTCAAAAACTCCAGGAGTTTAGTGTGCCACAGCAGTCATATGCAGAGCCCTCAAGTTCAAGGCCTTACTTTTCCTGTCCTTTCTGGGTGCTCCTTTTTATGTGCTCCAAAATGATCCCTTTTTCTTAGCCATCTGACCAAAACCCTATTCTTGTAGAATAACCAATAATATGTGACTTCTAAGAGAAAACAAATCTACATTCAGAAGTAAGTCACTGATAACTCTAGCTTAATACAGAGGTCTTGACAGTAGCACTGATGTTTAGATGGAGAAACTTAGTAGGCCAAGATGAATCTATTTTTCTTGACCTGGTTACTTTCCTGTCCTTCAGTGGTAATTCATATATACAGGAACAGTCTTGTTTTTTACCTCCACAAATGCTCATCTTACATCTGGTAGGACATTATTCTTTGATGACAGAGACCTCGTTTAGCTTTTGGAGTATTGTAGGGGGCTCTTAATTCTTTTGGTTAGCATAAAGGAGATTATTGGTTATAGGCATTGATGTGGGGGTGGCAAATCTCCCAAGCAGACTTTAGGATATGTCTCTGAGAAACACATTGAAATGATTATTCTGGAGAGGAGTGTTATCATGGTTATGCTTGGTTGTGGTTATGATTGGTTGTTTTTAACAGGGAGAACCTGGAAACCTTCAGCGTTCTTCATCTTGTTTTCTCTGACAATACTTTTGACTTATAGGGTGTCTGGTTACTAGGGATGCCAACTTTTCTGCCAGTTTTGAAGTTAAATTGTATTTGGGGCATGCCACCTAGTGGCGATAGCTTTTGGTTTATTACTCATTAGATGAGAGTAAATCAAATCCTAGCAAATCAGTTCCCTAAGCTTGAAAGTCCCATGAGAGGCCATCTAGGTCATCCTTTAGGTTTTACGTAAGCAGACATATCAATCATCCTTTCTGTGGACCTGAGACAGAAAAGACAGGGCAGTTCAAAACCGGTTGGACTCAGAAGGCCACAGGTTCTCAGTTCCCCCGTGAACTCTGACTATCTGTGGTCTGCCTGGCTGGGACGTGGCCCTGTATCCCCAAAGGCTTTTTGGCAAGCCCAGTCTCAAATGGGTGGAAGAAGACAAGGCCCCTTCTGAGTCTTAGCCCTGACTTAATGCATGTCCTCTGTCTGACCTCTTCCCCTGCCTCTCTTCCTTCCCCCACTCTCCTGGCTGCCCCTTACTCTGTCCCCTGGTGACTTCAGCATTTTGCTTTCATTGTCATGTTTTATGAACCTAAGGATCACCATATAAAACCTCTTATTAATTATAATAGTTTACTTTTTACATTCTATTTTACATCCTGTCCCCAAGTGTAAAAGGATACATGCTCAAAGCAGAACATGGAAAACACACACATGCAGACACACACACACACACACACACACACACACACACCCCTACAACCCTCACAGGACTATCATCTAGATAAAGTTATTGTCAACATTTTGGCAATATCTTTACAGCCAGTTTTCCCATTTGTGTGTATGCATGTAGTTTCTTTTTAGAAAAATGACCTACAATGCTTTTCACTTAATAATAGATCATGAGTATTGCCTCACGCCAGTAAGTGTTCTTGTCATCCGTGGTTCTGTTAACTGCAGCAAAGGATATACCAGAACTGGCTTAATTACCATTAAATTCTGGGCAAGTGAGAATAGCATGGAATAGCGTTCTAATTCGTGGTCTCATTGGTTCACACTTAGCTGAGTAGCTATTGTGCCCTCTTCTCCTGCACAAGGCAATTTCACATTCACAATTAACTTGAGCTTTCATGAGATCCCTCTGACGGAGGTTTTGTGGTACCATTTTATAGAAGAGGAAACTGGAGGTCTAAGGAGCTAGGGAGGTTGCCCAGGATCACACAGTTTATAAGGGGAAAATGCAGAATGAAAACTGTAGTCTCTGTATCTGTAGTCCCTCAGCCATTTCCTGAGATCCTGATAGATTCTGAACATAAATGTAGTTTTTTCTGAGCATTCTTTCTCTTCATCTTCAATATAAGAGCAGAGAAAATAACCCCCTGAAAGGAGCTGAGTGTCAAAAGGCTTTCTAGCTAAGGTGGGAGTATGAAGGAGCATATGGGGAAAAGTGGAGTGAGTGACTTAGAGGGTCCTTGGATATTCATAGCTCCAGAAATAATTCTTGCTAGATGGTCTATACACATTATTCAATTTTAGCCACATAGTACCCTGGGATATATATACTAATATGATCTTATTTTACAAATAGAGAAGGTGAAGATTAAAGAGGTAGTTAGTCCAAGGTCACAACTCTGCTGGTGGGTGACAGAGGCAGAATTAGAACCCAGTTTGTCTCACTCTGTACCCTTCTTAACTACAACACAAAGTCGATTAGTGTTAATTAGTGTTTTGCTAAGAATTTTATGGTTACAGGTCCCACCACTGGTTTCAAGAATGTGTCTGAAGTGGGATCAAGGAGCAAATGCATGAAGGGGCAGAGAGGGAAACAAAGAAGATTAATGTGAAACAAAGCCCTGAAAAAATTTTCAAAAAGTCTGAAAGAATGCCACTTTCAATAAAAGCAAGCCATGGAGGAAACGGACAGGTAATCTTTTTTTTTAAATTTGTTTATTTATTTTAATTTGACCAGAGAGGGACAGAGTGGGAGTGAGAGAGAGAGAAAGAGAAAGAGAAAGTGAGAAAACAAACCACCAGGCCCGGGACTTGAACCATGGAGTCCAGCACCCTTAACCACCACGCCACCTGCTGGCCCCCAGACAGGTAATCTCTGATGCACAAAGTTTGGGAAACAGCACTGAGCTGTGGAAAAGGTTGAAATTTCTGCTTTTTCTTGTTTTATGAGAAAGGGAAAAAAAAAATCTCAGAACATTTGCTAGAAAGCTTCTTCCTCCAGTGTTCCAATGTATGTTTTCCAAAAATTATTACCTCAAGATATGCATCATATTACTTATCGTGACACCAGTGAAACAGGGTTTATATCAATTATTCTATAAGTATATACTGTAGAGTGGGAGATTTAGTAGTAATATACCTTGTCAAGCATTGTGTCCAGTTAGATGGTTCCTTTTCTGATTTCTTAATCCCTAAAATAAAAGTGGGTAATACTTCCTACTTCACAGGTGGTCTGAAAATTAATGAATAAGTATCAAGAGCTTAGGGAGGGATTTTAAAAAGAGCTGTTAGTATAGGCTGTTATTATATCCTCATTTCATTCTGAAGTCTTAATGCTCTGATAGTGACACTGTTATCATCACTATGGAAACCAATCTATATGCCACCTAGGTCCTCTCTGCATCCTCTCGGGAGTTTCAGAGGCTTGCAGAAAACCTGATTACTCCCTGTTCTTCTCATCTTTAAGTTCCTTCACAAGCCACGTGCCAACGGCTGCACGACTGAGCTTTTCCCCGAATGTGTCCTCACACTTCCTTTCTCTTCTTCCACCCTGCTCTTTCTTTTCTCCTTGCATATGGATGGGAACAACCTTAGTTGATTCAACAAGTTGTTCCTATCTCTGCTGACAGAGAAGCCAAGTCAGCTTAATGTTATCAACCCCATGGCCACTGACCACTGAAGTTTCAATGTCTGTGCTGTGTTCTGCTTCGGTTATTAAGAAATCACCCGAAATAGGCTGCTTGAACTGTAATTCCTAAAGATGAGTGAAATCAAATCAGTAGCATTAGTTATCTAAGTACAGAGTATCAGATGGATATTATACCAGGTTATCTGTCTTAGTTAACGTTTTGTAAATTCGATTTAAAAAAAAATCTGACATTCTTTGCTCTCTTGAGTGATAATTGACACTTAAAGACAATATATTCTTATGATGACACTTCAAGCAATAAAACATAGTAATTTGCTAATGAATACTTCAAATAAGTCTATCTTTGTTACCAAGTAAATATAAATGATCAAACTGATATATGGAGACCTGACCCTACAGTAATGGAATCCAGTGTCTTGCCTTGAACAGAAGAGACAGAATGTGATTCTCTTGAGGCTGTGGTTATTACTCAGTGTCAGCTCTTTCCCCCCTTTTCCTCCCCTCCTTTTGAGTCACTTAAGATGAAAAACAGGGGGAAAGTATGCTGATTTAATGGTTTTCCCATCCTCTAAATAACCCCCTTTAAAACATTTTCTCCCAATTTAGTTTCTCTTTCCTAGGAGGAGGCTAGGTAGTTAAGTGTCTGACATCTTGCCACAGAGTGACTGGGAGTTTGTGAGAGGCACTACAACACTGAGTAATGCGTGGCTAAGCCTCTTTGGCAGGGAGAAAGAACTGGAAGCTTGGCTGTGAAGTGGGTGCCCTGGGACAAGCATCTCTGTCTAGATCTCTGTACCTTGTGCGTTCTAATCCGCGTTCAGGCCTCAGTGACAGTGGACCTGGTATCTCACAAAGTCCCAGATAGCACCAGATCAGAGGGCCCGCAGGGGCTGCCAGGCAGTTCTCGAGAGCGACCCTGCACATAGCCTGCCAATTTGGGGCTCAAAGGGAAGGCCTTTGAGTTGACCTCTGCCTCTGGCTTACCTCCCAGGCCTATGTGCCCCCGCCCCGTCCTCCTACTAACTGCTCTCCCTCTCACTGTTGGCTCTCACCCCAAATGCCAAGCTGTAGGTGGAGCAAGGCATTGCTTGGTCACACCAGCATTTGCAGGGGGAAGATGACTGATGCCAGGCTGGCTGATGTCTCATTTAGTTCTTGTGGTTTTACAGTCATGAAGGAAATAAATGAGTTGAATTTAAAGTTAAAACTAAACTGAAGACAGTAAGCCATTTGCTAGTGGCCTTTGTGCTAATCTGCCCTTTTAGGATAAGGGACGGGGAAGTGACAGTGGCTCCCATGACTCCAGTGGCCCATGCTCCTTCAGCATTTCCAATATTACCCTTCCAACTCTCTCATTGAAAGGAGCCTTGCAACCCTTCAATCCAGGCATTAAATTATGTACCGTACATGCAATATTTTATCACATTTATACAGTAACTCTGTTATTATTATGTTACTATTATTAATTTTTTTCTGTTAGAGAGATTTTTGCTATAGAGCATGTGCACTTGCCAGAGAGACAAAGAGAGAAAGCAAGAAATCATCCTTCCCCAGGGGGATAACTGTACTGCAATCCTTTCTCTTCTGTTCTCCTCTCAGATCTTAGGCATGCATGCACATGTGCCTGGTATGAGTTTGAGGCCTCTGGATCTGGGACTTGAACAGTGGTTGGTCACATGAAAGTCCAGAGGTATAACCATTATGCCATCTGCTGGTCCCACTATGTTATTATTATTATTGCATTTTTTTTGGCAAATGATGAAACTGAAGCTCTATAATCTTTGTAGCCTGGTTCTAAGCTCAGAGTTCAATATTTGTCAAGGGTTCAGTAAAACTTATTAAACTGGAATTTGAGCAGCCTAAGGAGTTGGCAAATGTCTTATTTAAAAACACAAACGTTCAGATCATACAACTGTAATTCCATATATTCTTACAAAGCAATAGCCAGCACTTGACTGAATTCAGCAAGGAAGATACTAGTAGTTGAGGCTGTGTGTTACTGAGGTAGGTGCAAAAGGACCCCCTGCTACATACCCAGGGAGCAGTGTAACTGATGTGAGAAAGATTGCCCCATCCCTGGGGAGGAACAATGTCCTAGTTCTTTTTTCTTGCTTTCTTTTTTCTTTCTTTTAGAGAGAGATTATTTTTGATAAAGGGCATGTGTACTTGCCAGAGAGACTGAGAGATAGAAATTGAGAAATCACTCCCCAGGGGGGTTGGTCATGCCACAAACCCTTCTCCTCCAGTCTCCTCTTGGGATTTTGGGCACGCATACACACATAACTAGCGTGAGTTTTAAGCTGCCAGGTCTGGAACTCTAACTGTGGTCGACTATGTGGGAGTACAGAGACGAAACCATTACACCATCTGCTGGTCCCCATGTCCTACTTTAATTGGCATTGCTTTTATTTTTTTTTCTCCCTTTCTTAGTAGTAAATAATAGCTTTGTAGATTTGTAAAATATTAGTGTGAAACATTTTCAATAATATTTGACCATAGACTCTTGTTCCTCCAGGAATCTCTCTTGGAACTAGTATTTTGTAGAATTTAATAATGTTGGGCCAGCCAGTGGTTAAGGTGGCAGAATTCCACACAGAGGACTATGCTGTTCAAGTGCCAGACCCTCTGGCTTATGGAACACGCTGGGCATGTGCACATGTGTGGCCAAAATCCTGAGGAGCTAATGGAGGAGAGGGCCTTGCGGCACGACCATCTCCCTTGGGAGGGGGTGTTTTCTCACTTTGTCTCTATCTTTCTTTGCCTCTTTCTAGTGTGTGGATGTGCCCTGTTGCAAAATAAAACAAAACAAAAATAAAACAAACAAATATATAAAACAAAACAAAACAAAAAACAGAAACAATTGCCAATATCTGGCATTTACACTTAGCCTGACATTCTTTAAATAGTTCACCTTTATTAACTAAATGAATTCTCAGTACCATCTCCGGAGGTAAGCACTATCTCCATGTTGCAAATGAGGAGACTGAGGCACCTGGCGACTAAGCGACAACACTTAGTGTAGAGTCAAGACTCAAACCTACACAGGTAGCTCCAATGTGTTCTTTTCTAATAAAGCATACAGTTTTGGAAAATGTTATTCCAGCCCCAGACTAGGGGAAGAGCATGTTGCAAAACTGGCTTATAGTTAAAAAAATGAGTAAGTGCCACAGTCCCCACTCTTTCTTAAC
>NW_006159683.1:2882517-2980946 GCF_000334495.1 Tupaia belangeri chinensis | reverse complement strand
ACCTTCAAGGGAAAATAAAGATTTCCTTGCTCTTTATTTATACTGTGGATGCATTATTATGCTCTGTGTATGTCTAAATGATTTGTATTTCCTCCAGGTAATAAAGATTAAGAAAGGAAGTCACTTTTAGTGAAAGACTGAAGCATTTCAAGTTTAACCTGAATAAAATACCAGTAACAAGCTAGATAAATGTCAGCTCTAATTTAGCTCAAATCTAAATGCTCTGAAAAGATTCATTACCCCACAGGTTGCTGCTGTAGTGAAAAGGAAGCTATTGCTTTTTTCCCCCCACAAATTTGGGAGGACTTTGAGAAATTAGACCACTTTGTGCCATTCTTCTCATCTTTCTCTGGCTACTCTTTGTGAGATAAATTTCAGTGAACCAGATGGACTTGCTGGGAGAGGTAACAGTCTTCTATTCGCTCAGCCCCCAGGGAAGAGGAGGATGACAGAAGGCTTTAGGCAGAAAAATGAACCTGAGAACGAAAGGTGGTGTCATTGCTCGGAGCTGAGGTGCTGTTCAGGTCCCATGGGCTCAGGTTTCCCAGGCAGGTGACCCGTGAAGATGATTCTGCCTACTCCAACTCCTTAAGAGGTTTTGAACTCTGCAACAGGCCTTCTCCACGTGCAGGTTGCTTCCTGGAATTTGTTTGGCCTTCCTGAGATATGTCTGGCCTTGTAAAAGCTGCAAGTGAATACAACAACTAGTGCCTTATGGTAATTTAAGGGCATTATACTCTTTAGGAGACAAACAAATACTGTTCAGTTGTTATTTGTGCCAATTGGGTAAGAAAAGAAGACGGTTCACAGCCCCGTCCAGTGGGACTGGTGAAAGGCTTGATTACACCTTGGTTCCAGGCTGTCTTCTGGAGCAAATGCCTTGGCATTTGGAGTTTCCAGGATTGTAAAGATAACAGGTGGACCAAGATTGATCTTGGGTACCAACTTTTCTAAGAGTGAATATACAGGTGTTATGTTAGTTGTGGGTGGGGCCTTTTCGGTTCTTCCCTCATGGCGAATGAACGTTATGAATTCCACTTGAGTATGTGAATCGTAGCCCTCCAAAATGGGATGGAGATGGCTATCTTCATGGCAGCTGGCTAAATTATAGCTATTGACATATAAACAAAAGTGAAATTACAATTCTCTGGGCTAAAAGAAAGTTAAATGGAAAGTTCCAGTGCCTAAAATAAGTTATCTTAGTATACAGCAGTGACTATACATAGATTGTGGTACAAACCAATTGGTAATAAAAATGTGACAGGATTTTAGTTACACCAAATTTATAAATCAAACTTTTGGGCTTAAGCACCAGAGACAGTCTTTGTTCTGGGAAACTGCAAACGAGAAGGACTCGATAAGAAAGTGCTAGAAAGAGTCCAGCTGTTAGCTATTATCGTGTTTCTTTTGAACGTACTGTGCAAGGCCTGTGTAGGTGCAGAGAGAGTATCTGAGGAGATTAAAAACCATGGTTACATTAACACACACCCATCTCTGAGGAACTGCCCTGACTTTTTTCTCACAGTGTATGTGCACTTCCTGCAGCTTCACTGCTTAATCTGGCAGGCTGCCTTTGGAATCTGTAGAGCCTCAAGTCACTTTCAGCAGCATGGGAGAATAGAAACCTTCAAGGCAGAGTAGATCCTGGGGGTCAGGCAGCTAATAATCCGCTTGAATGTTAGTCTACTCTGTGTGTGACAGTTGAAACATCCTCTCACACAGATATTTTGCTGGGGGTAGAATGACAGATAGGTGACTACAATTTCAAAGTTATGTTAATTGTCTCTAATAAAATCACATCTGAAGTCTTCCACCCATATGAAAATCATTAGAGCTTAGAAAAAAAAACATATTTGAAAACCAATGAGGTGTAGAAAACATTAATTATATAACCAAGTTTTTAAGTTTAAATTTTTAAAATCACTACTGTAAGCAATGGTAACCATTTTAAGAACTCTAAACGGGATTTGCAAAACCTTTATGTGGTAAAGGGGGCAGACTCTCTGGAAGGGCTGGCTTCCCACTGGGCAGAGTTCTCTGAGGTAACAGGCCATTGTCTTTCTCTTCTTTAAGAAAAGCCAAGAGGTACAAATTCCTACGTAGGTCACAGTGAAATGCCTGATTTGTTCAAGTCCATGATTTGCTATCTCGGCCTTTCACTAAAGACTGGCTGTTCTTTCCTTTACTTACAGGAGGTGATGAGTTGGGGCAAGTGCCCAGCTTTTGGGGCTGTCGCTCTGTGTGTTAGCATGCATGCGGCTCCACCAGCCACGGAGGAAGCCCTTGGCCCTTTTGCACTGCTTTCCAAAGAGTGAGGACCTAGAGTCAGGTAGGTGCAGATGAACTGCTCTTTGTGAGGAATTCTTTACTGACTTAAACACACTCACACGAATTAGTATTGCACTTCATCGCTTGGGCATATTCTAAAGCGTTCTTTGTGATGAGACAAAGAAGAGAAACACATGGCTTTCAGAGCACATCACAGAGTGATATGTGTCTCCTTTCAGGGCAGGGTGCATTCACAGGGATACTCATCATAACAGACCCATGGTTGTGGCTGTGCAAACTCTCAGAGCAGTCCTAGTGACTTCACCTATCAATGGGGACACAATATTTTGATTATTTTTCAGATTTCTTCTATGATTTCTTTAGAATCAGAGAAATAAATGATGAATTACATCTTTTGAAAAAATGTGATCCCCAATTATTCCTTTCCCTTCATAGCCCAGAAAAAACAGCTATTTTGTGTCATCAAAGAGAGAGTGAGAGCTCACATTTCTTTTCCTTGAGTCTTCAATGTATTTTTTATGATATAGTCTTCCTAGATTATATTTCACATAGCTCTGTATGTGAAAATTACGCAGGGTCAGTGTTCAGTCATGGGCAATTTCCTTAACCTCCCTGTGCCTCAGTTTCCTCAGTTGTAAAATGAAGATGATAATATTAATATTATATAGTAAAGAATTATTGTGAGGATTAAACAAACACACACACACACACACACACACATACACACACACACGTATAGTTCCTTACAGGATTACTTGGCATATAGTATAGTGTGTATTATTGTTATTGTTATCAGTGTTTTAATACAATAACCAACATTTTTTGAGTATTTTCTATCTATTCAAGGCTTTCCCTGGTGTAAGTAAGGAAAGGGGGAGCAGGAACACTGAAGTGTAGGAAAACTCACAGCCTTCTAGGATCTTAGAAACTTATACACACAAACACTGACTTATTTGTTTGAAATTACATGTATTAGTAGCTACAGCTACAATAAGTAATCAGGGTCAGATGTTAGTTTCAGGAGCTGTAGTAATAGAAAGAATGAGGTCAAGTGACCTTGTGTACCTCGGAGAAATCCTCGCTGGGCTGATGAACATGGAGAAAAGTTAGGAGGAATTTCAAATGAGATCATTATGCAAGAGAAGCCAAAAATACTGTGACCTGATCTTGGGCAGTGGGGAGACAGAGCTGGCAAAGTAGAAGGAAATAATAAATCCGTATTTTGGAAGCTCTATTAAGTTCTCTCTACCTGGAAGTGTCTTCTGTTGATGGGAATGGAAACAGGGAATAATGAAGGTTTCTGAGTAAAGAACAATAGCAGAGACCTTAAAAAGATGTTCATCACTGGGGATGAGAGGCTGAGTCCATGGAGACTAATGAAAAGGCTTCTGGTCTGGCTCTCTTAGTGTGAAGAGATGGGGGCCAGCCTGGGGTGTAGCAATGAGACAAAGAGAAAAGAAAAAGACTTCAGTGACATTTCAAAGGAAAAATTAGTTAGAACATAAGCAAGGATTGTCTGCCTAGTTATTGGATAAAGGAATTGAAGTAGATGGTGGTTCAAATATTATTACAAATGTCAACTTTGAGGGTCTGAGAATTAGAGATACCATGGGAAAATGGGAGGAGATTGATTAAAGGGGAAGAGAAGCATGAGTTTGGTATTGTATAAACTGAGCTTGTGGTGACAGCATTATCTCCAGCAACGAGAACTAATTTTTATTATTTACTGTGTGCAGGCACACATAAGCTCGTTTCTTCCCTGTGGACACTGTTTGAGGTAAGTACTATGATTGTTCTGATTTTACAAAGGAGGAGGAGGTTACACATGACTCCACATTTATACAGTCAAATTGGGATTTAAATCCATGCCATCTGAATCCAGTGCTTATGCTTGATCACTGCGTTGATCAGTTCCTTCTCAGGAAGTCCAAGCTGACAGGAAGTAAAGGTTGAAAATTGTGGCTGGGAGTTATTGACACAGAGGTGTTCATTGCAATTATGGGAGTGGATGCACTTTCTGAAGGAGCAGCATGCAGATGGGAGAGCAGATAGGCAATAATTAATCTGAAGGAGGCCCACAGTGAGAATGGTGTCGAGTCCCTGTGGGAGTGAATGAGATCAGAGAACAGCCTGTGGGGCTGGATGGTGGTACAGTAATAAAATGTGAAGCTCTAAGAGGCTGACCCACATTGGAAGGTTCCAGGTTAGCACTGGAGATCTCTTTGAGTGAGCCAGGCATGTGCAGACCCATGATTTGGGGCTGGCTGAAGCTGGGGGTAGATCATGCATCTAGACCTTGCTGGCGGTGCTGTCTCTCTGTTGCTGTCTCTGTTTTTCTTGCTCATGGAAGAGATAATAAATAAACTTTTTTTAAAAAGCTGAAAAAGAGAGGGAGAGTGAAATGTAGAAAAGGAGATCATACAGGTGGGGGTAAAAATCCTATATCATTTCTAAATGGAAAGACTCAATGGTTTTTACTCTAGCTGTGCGGAGGGGACTATTGGATTGCCAAGGTAAGAAATGGGCTTTAAAATCTGGTTACTTATCTGGCCCTGAGATAGATGCATTGTATTGAGGATGGTAAACATGAATATGTAATTTATTTAACAAAAAAAATGTGTTATCCCTACTTCCATGTATTTTAGGTGTCTTAAATTTAATAAATCTAAAGTGATTCCTATTTCTCATCTTGCAGCTGGTTCCACTGGTTTACCCCACATCTCTCCTGATTAATAGAACATTCAGCACATTGAACTTCATCTCAGAGTCTGCTTCACAGAGAACCAGCCTACAGCAGGTTCTGCTCTCTGTTTCTCCAGTATTTGTTGCTATCTCTATTTCACAGTTTTCCTCTACGTCGTTCTCTTTCACTTAGCTGATTTGTACCTGTTTTACTCATTTACTGAAATTTTAAGAGGAAATAGAGATAAATATATGCATCTGAACTTGCATTGTATTGGTCAAAACTAAACTAAACGTATAATTTATTCTAGCTATTCAAAACAGTATTTTCAGGCTTTTCAGTAATGAGCTAGACTCACTGAAAATAGTCTACTGGTCCTTTCTTTCTCCTTCACAGTGTGCCTGTGTAACTCTTCCCAACAAAGGATTGAAAATTGTGGTTGGGTTGTTGAAAATTGTTCCCATCAAAGGATTGAAAATTCTGGACCTTGGCTCTGGGTTGAACTTTGACTTGCTTTGGCCAGCAGAATGTGGTAGAAGTGACACTGTATCATTTTAAAGCCAAATCCTCAAGAGGCCTTGCATATTTTGCTTTCCCACTTGGAATCACTCCTCTGCCATGAAAACAATCTAGGCTAGCAGGCTGGAAGATGACAATCAGAATGGAACAATGATCGTCTTTGCTGAGGATATCTGAGCCATTCAGCTTCTAGTTATCCTGTCAGCTGACCACAAATATAAGCCAGCTTAGTGAGATCAGCCAAGCTCAACGTAAATCTTCAAAACTGGCCAGCTGACCTACGTAGATTCATGTACAATAATAAATGGTTATTAGTTTCAGCAACTGCATTTAGAGATGTTATACATTGTCATTACAATAGATGATTGATACAAGTGGCTTAAAGAATCATCAGGAATGCTGAAAAAGTAGACTCTAGGGCTACTACACATAACAGGTTCACTAAGGAAGCCTATGGTCAAGAAGGTATAGAATAAGGCAAGTGGGCTGTTGAAAAAGTCATGATGTATTTTTCTGTGTAAAAATGTGTCATGACTTCCGATGACCCAGTAGTTGAGAAGCCATTGCTACAAGCTCTGACTCTATCTCTGCCATGATTAGAAGGCTGCTGACAGAATTGCTAATCCCAGAGCCCTGCTGCTGCTACTACTACCATGATTTATGCCATCATAGTAGATGCCTGAGTGCTGCTTTTCTTCCACCAACTCACTTTATGCAGGTGTTTCTGATCAGCAGAATGTAAGTTATACCTGTACTTTGGCGCCAAAGGGGTCTAAGGCTAAAGGGATTTTTAGCTTTCCAGCTTCTGTAGTATGAGAAGGTGGTTGAATGGATTTGGAGTGAGTCTAGTGTCTGCCACAGCTATGATGAACTAAAATGAACATGATTCCTGAAATGTATCCCAGAGGGATCTCAGTGATACTGCTGTGATTTGACGGTTCCCCCAGAATCCATGTGCTGAAATTTGGTGGATCTTTGTTAACAGTATTAAGAGGGTGGGAACTTAATCTAACTACGGACTAAGAGGTGGAGCCTTTGGGAGTCGATTTGGATTAGACAAAGTCATAAGGGTAGGACCCCCACAATTGAATCCTGGTAGCTTTATAAAGAGATGGGGTAAAACCAGAGCCTAGACACACACACTCTTGCTCTCTCACTATGTGGTACCCTGTGCTGCTTCTGTATTTTGCAGGGAGTCCCTGCCAACAAAGAGCCTTACCAAATGCAGCTCCTTGACCCTGGGTATCTAAAACCTTGAGCTAAATTTTAATTCTTTCACAGTGGTTTTGTTTTGCCTTTTTTTTTTTTTTATTTCCAAAAAGTACATGAGCAAGAGAAAGAGAGACTGAAGGAGAGAATGGGAGAAAACGTCCTCAACAGAGTGTGGATGCATTGCAATCCCTTCTCCTCCACTTCATCCTATCAGGATTTTGAGAACACACATCCCAACCCAGTGTGTTTTCCAAACCACCTGGGCTAGGACTCAAACCATGGTCAGCCATGTGGGATCCAGTTTCCTTAACCACTAGACTATGGGCTGGCTCTAAATTTCTATTCTTTATAAGTCAGCCAGACTCAGATATTTCTGTTATTAGCAACAGAGAATGGACTAAAACAGGTACTGAAACAATTTATTTAAATTTATATGTGCAGTATTGTATAATTTGGCATATCATTCCTCATACTGTCAAATATCTTTAATTATATGAATAGAATTTGAGAGACCAAAGAATAAACAATATTGTACTAAGATATAAACTCATTGCTCCAGTGAAATAAATATAAAAATATTTTTCTCTTTTCTTTCTTCAAGAGATTTTTGCTGTAGGCATATGTGCTTGCTGGAGAGATGAGACAGAGAGGCAGAAAGCAAGAAATCACCCCCCAGGGGGGATGGCACACTGCAACCCCTTCTCCATTCTCCTCTCAGGATTTTGGACACACATGCATACAGCTTGGCGTGAGTTTCAAGCCACTGGTTCTGGGACTCAAACTGTAGTGGAGTATGTGGGAGTCCAGCGATGTAACTGTCACACCATCTGCTGGTCCCTATTTTTTTTTTTTTAAGAGATTTTCATTATAGGGCGTGTGTGCTCACGAGAGAGACAGAGACAAAAAGTGAGAAATCACTTCCCTGGGGGGGCATGGCCACACCACAATCTTTTCTCCTCCATTTTCTTTTCAGGATTTTGGGCACACATGCACATGAGCCCGGTGTGAGTTTTAAGCTGCAAGGTTCGAGAATTGAACCACTGTGGGTGGGAGTCTACGTGGGAGTCCAGCAACATAACCATTATGCAATCTGCTGGTCCCAAATATAAAAATCTTTTAAGAGAATCAACAATTATAAGTCACAAAGGAGAGAAAAATGTCTATATGTTCTAAAATATTCTTGGCCCCTTATTGATACTTGATACATCCTTATTAATAGAAAGACCAATGATTTCAGAAAGAATAATAACAACAACCTGGTCTTGACCTGCAGTTATTAATATACACCAAATACATGATAAAAGAAATATTTCAAAATGTATTAATATCTTGGTGTAAAGGAAGAGATTTACAAGATTCTTTTTTATACCTTTTTAGAGAGATTTCTGCTATAGGGTATGTGTGCTCACCGGAGCAGAGAGAGACAGAGAGACAGAAAATGAGAAATCATCCCCCAGGGGGATGGCCACACTACAATCCCTTCTCCTCCATTCTCTTCTTGGGATTTTGGGTATGTACGTCCACGTACCTGGTGGAGTTTTAAACCACTGGGTCCAGGACTTGAACTACCGTTGACTACATGGAAGTCCAATGATAGAAACATTATGCCATCTGTTGGCCTTAAGATTTGCAAGATTCTTAGAGAAGCCATTGGATAGCATCCTTGGTATATGGCCTTAAGTCAGGGCATCTGGTTTTATACGATGAGAACATTAATGCTTTCGTATCTGCAGGTAGCTGTTCTAGGAAAATCTGTGTCTCTGTGGGTGCTTTCAAAAGGGTGGTGATTTAATACAATGAATAATCAGTGAAGAAAAGGGAAGACAATTCTTAGATAAAAGGCTTATTGACAGTGAAAGTGTTAAAATGAAAGGAATTCTGTGCCCCCAAATTTTGTTCTCTGTGTATTGTTCAGCTGAGGCACAATGTTATTATTAAGGAATGTGAAGCCTGCAATAGTTTATGCCTTACTGAGAATTACTTTACTTAGCCATGGCCTTGTATGGTGAGGAGTCCCTCAAGCGCGCGCGCATGCACACACACACACACACACACACGCACACACACACACAAAAGTCCTGTTGTCAAGAGAACCTGGAGTCTCTCCAAAAGGTGCCCCACTGATTCAAAAGCCAGACATGCTCTTGTCAACAAAGGCATCCCAGCTTAAAGTCTGTAGGGCAAATTGCTGTTGGCTCATTGGTAAGTCTTAATCACAGATCTTGTTTATTTGATTCATACTAGCATTAATGTGAAGCATCAGCAATTTGACTTCTGAGACAGAATCCACTAATCTAATTTTGCGATTTTTTTTTTTCAGTTTTACACTCAGATTCATTCACATGAGGAAAAGCAGTTAATACCTATGGAAAAAGGTTAAAAAAAAAAAAACATGGTTGTCAGACTAACTGCTTTTTAACAAAGGCTGAGTTCAAAATTTACTAATGAAGGCCTAATTTTGTATGACCTGAGAGAAAGTTTCAGAGCTAAAGAGCATTTCTAGGCTTAGAAACTGAAATTGACATTTATATAGTAAGATATCTCAGAGAAAATTACATATATGCAAACACAAGGCTGACATATTATTGTGTTGACAAACAAGTCATTTCTAAAACAGCTTAACTCTGATTTCTGAAGCAATAAGAAAATAGAGAGAGAGAGAGACAACAGACAGCAAGTTATTTACCTTTATGGGAACCGATTTTGAGTACATGCTAGTTAAATCTTCCCAAAGAACTTCTCGCCTGAGATCAGCTACATAGGACAGAATGAGAGAGACAGGCCTTCCAATCAGGTGTTTCCCAGCAAAGGAAGTTAGGGCGACTCCATCCTGCCTTCTCCTCGGTAGCCTCTTGGATCACGCTTTCTGGCACTAGGTTTAAAGCATCTTTGGAATGCTAAGGTGCTCACATCTAGCCCCTTCCTACTTCCTTCTTTCTTTTACTTCATTTTCTTTCCTGTGTTCTTTGAATATGCATCTGTCTCCCCATTAGATTGCAATCATATTTGAAGGCAGAGTCCCTGTCTTACTCATCTTTGTACCTCCTTTATTTAACCCTCATCAGATGCTATTTTAGTCATATATAATACTTTTCTGTTAAATAAAAATAATTATAGCTAGACACAAATACAAATTCTCCCATGTTTTATAACTGCTACTGAGAAAATGATGGGAGATGGAGGTTGTTGCAGTAGATTACTGAAGCGATCTACTTTCCTGTTTTTAACAGAATGAGTCATATGTGAGCATATTTATACTGAAGTGCAAATAAAAGTTGCTTTCAAGCATTTTGATGTTGTGTCGCTGAAAGAAGCAATCTTCTTAGTGATGTATATAGACCAAGATGAATCTAGAAAAGGCCTATATAAGGAGAATCGCTGTAGTGGTAACTATCAATACCTTTGAGTTTCCATATCTTTATAAGTAAGCTGAATAAAATGTTCTTTATCTTTATAGCTGTTGTTAATGAGTTATAAGGGGAGGAAAAAAATGCTTGTGAAAGATGCCCTCGTGTAACATCATATGACATTTTTTCTTTCTTTTTTTCCTCTTTCATTATTTTATTTATTTATTTTCTTTTTTCTTTTTTTGGAGCAGTTTTTGTTATAGGGCGTGTGCGCTCCCTAGAAAGACAGAGAGACAGAAAGCGAGAAATCACCCCCAGAGGGGATGGCCACGCTGCAGTCCCTTCTCCTCCATTCTCCTCCTGAGATCTTGGGCACACATACACATGCGCCCCACTGTGAGTTTAAGCCACCGAGTCCGGCACTGGAACCGCGGTTGACTACATGGGAGTCCAGCGACACAGCCATTACACCAACTGCTAGTCCCCCTCTTTCATTATTTTAACTGATAGTGTTTGCATGCTTATGCACCTTAACTTTTTCCTTTGGGTTTTTCATGTTAGCTTATAAGGAGATGCTTCTTTTCAGGGTTGTATGAGTATGTGTCAGTTAATGGGACTGTTAGTTTAGACTCACCCTTCAGACTCTGCAGACCACATGGCCAGCTCTCTGTTAGGTTTGCTAAGAGAGGACACCAGAGAGAGATTTCTCCAGCTCTTCTTTTTCTTTTTTTTTTTTTGGCATGCCCTGGAGCAACCTCATTTTGTCCTCTTAGAGGCACCCACAGCTGAGAGTGACCCATTCTCAGTGGTCTGAAGAACTTCATAAAGCCTCTTCTGCACACCTGTGCATTCTAGTAACCTCAACATTTTCTCTTGTTCTCTCAGTCTAAGGGCCTATGCTACTTCCTGGAGATATTATCCTTTCTTTCTCCTTTTAGCTTTTAAAAATTCCCCAGAAGTTAATCCATATAATTAACCCATAGCTTATATGACTTCCTCTTTGTCAAAATGCGTAGTGTAGTTTCTGTTTTGCTGGCTGGACTCTAACAGATATGGTGATACCTGAATGAGGTCCAACCCACTGGTCTACTGGGTTAGAAAGCCCAAAGGGGGAGAGCAGCCTGCAGTGCCCTTTAGACTCACTGCAGAGCCTGTCCTTGCTCTGGGCCTTTATAAACCGTAACATATTTAACTAGTCCCCTCTAGATGGATTGTTAGGCTGTTTCCAACATTTTGTTACTATAAATGATGCATTAATTGACCTTAAATGGATTATATTTTTCATATGTGCATGAGTCCACCAGTAAGATAAATTCAAAAAAGAGAAATTGCTCCGTCAAAAGGATTGCCAAACTGCCCTGTGTAGAAGTTGTACTAATTTACATTCTCAAAGGCAAGTGATAGAAATCTATTTGTATGAGAAATGGAGAAATCAGAAGGGAAGAGGGAGCCAGGTATGAAAACTTGTCCCAGTAAAAGGGCTTTAGCTAGAGTAGCACAGCGTATCTATGGTATGAGGAATCACTTTCAATCCTAGATTCCATGGACTTCACTTTGAGCCCGTTGGAGATAAAGAAGGCTGAAACCAAATTTTGAAAAGCTTTCAAAGACACTTTGAAAAGATAATGTAAAAGGGGATAACACAAAGAGGGGAGTGGCATCTTGCTACAGATTACCACCAGGAATGAGAAGTTGGAGGAAGAGCCATGTCCAGTGGACGCTCAGTCCCAAGCTAAAGCGGCAGTGGTAGCCAGCAGCAAGAGTGACACCTACAGATGAACCTACAGATAGCTACTGGGACAAGTGGCAGCGCTGCAGGACAGGATGTAATAATAACTGCAAGCTCGCATTAGACACTTCCTAGGGATTCCCAGATACACTTGTGTGGTCCTTTGTAGGGTACTGGATCTGTTTTCTGTAGGAGCAGAGAAGGTAAAAGCTGATGAAACAAGCTACAAAACTCATTTTCTGTGGCCGTCCTTTTTTTCTCTTCTACATCTTTGCTCATAAACTGGGGTAGGTTTTTGCTTAACAATAACAATGTAAAACATTCTACTTCCTGAGTCCTTATCATACATCTCTAGCAAACCTAGGATGTGACTAAGTTATTTTTACCATCTGCTGCTGCTTTTTCCTGTCATTTACTCCCTGCTTCAGAGTTCTACAATAGTTACCCTTGCCCTTGTGTAGTAGACTGGCTGCACTCCACCTCACTTTTGCTTTCATCACGTGGTAACCAAGCTTTAGGTACAACAGAGTTGTAGCTTTCCTGTACTGTATGAGCTGGGCCACCTTCCTGCAGGGGACTTTTGTCTTATGTTCCACTGTTTCTTAGTTGTGCCATTCTTAATTTCCACGAAAGAGATGCTGTCATCACCAATTACCATTAATCAAGGGCCCCCTGGATTCATGACTGCATAGGGACTAATTTGATATTCTCTTTGTTTCAGATTTCAGGTGGCTCCTTCAAATGAATTTTTAAGCATCTCAGTAATGAAGAACAGAGACATAATCAATTAGGTTTCAGAAAAACAAGCCTTTGCAGAAAATGCTTGAAGGAGAATATCAAGGATTCATGTTAATATTTGAAAGCTTAAAAGAGGCGTGCTTTTATTTAGTCAATAAATGACAGAAATAAAAGGCACTGTATTCGTTATTCCTGGAAGAAACCTGGCAGCATTCCATTCAGAAATCTGTCCTTTGATGGTCCAATTTTCCTCTTTACTTATTGTAGTCCTTCTAGTCTTAAGGCGAAGTCTGAGTATTTTCTACTGACACTTTTTTTCTAATCATCTCTGCCCTTAGGGATGACTCTACTCCAAACACCTGTAACCCTTTTCATATTTACCTCTCATTTGGAAATTCAGTACATGATACATTTTATTATTGAATACATATATGCACATTTTTTCCCATTTCCCCCCAGTATTAGGGAATTGTCTGGATAATTTAGTTCTTTTCCAGTCCTTAAGAGTTGGCATGGTGTTTGTCAAAGAATATTTATTGATAATGATAGTAAGTCTATAAACACCAGATAGAAATTTTAAAGAATTATTTATTTAATATTATCTGGCATTATTATCACTTTTAAATTTGACCAGAAAAAGACAGAGACAGATCGAGAGAGAAGCAAGCTGCCAGGTCCAGGACTTGAACCACAGTGGACCATGTGGGAGTCCAGCAACTTCACCACCACGCTACCTACCTGCCCCCCAAATCAGAATTTTATTTAGGAAAAAAAAAAAAGCGGTAGGGGAGACAAGGTTAAAGGTTGGGAATTCAAGACCCACAAACATCTTTGATAAATGTTTTCTAATCTCAGCGTTGCATGTACATCTTTTGGGAGGGGTAGGTATACATTGAGGGAGGAAGAGAGCAGTTTCAATAAAATTTGTTTTAATCTGTCTAAGCAATAGGTATGTTTTTTGCCTATTCGTTTTGATGAGACAATAAATAGCATGATGAGGGTGTTGCTTTTAGAAACTGATATTTAGACGAATAGACCTGAACGCTTTCCTTTCAGAAAACAAAACAAAACGTTCAGTTCTGTCATATATTCTGGAATGGAGAACACATGTTTTACAATGCCAAGAACCTAAGCCCAGCCAGGAGAGTTACACGCGAAACGCCCCCTGCACCCCAGACCCATTGTCCCCCAGGAGCCAAAGATCCAGAATCCTCCCTTCCAGGACGAAGCTCCCGCTGGGCACCGCCCACCCCGGCTCCGGGCGTCTCATTGGCCCGTCTTCCGTCCCTCATCTCCACTACCCCAGTAGATTTGGCTCGGGAGGAGGGCGGCCCCCTTTTGGGCACTCATTGGTCAGAATCGTAAGGACGGTAAGGGACTGTGCGAGTTTCTATTGGTCCATAGGCTTCATAATGGGCAGGGAAAGGTAGAGCGACAGGGTTCAGGGCGGGAAGTGCCGAGTGCGCCGGCGCGTAGTCGGGGACGCCGGGCTGAGCTTTTGCTAGGGAACCAACTGTTGCCGCCCCGCCCCCTCGAGGGTGTTTGTGGTGTTAACTGTCGCAGTGGCAGGGGCTACAGCGCCGGGCGACATGCCGGTGCGCTTCAATGTGAGGCCGGGATCCCCGGGCCCGAAGGCGGCTTTGAGGCGCCGCGGCGGGGTGGGTGCAGGGCGCGGGGCGCGGGAGCCTACCCAGCTTCCCAGGTCGCGCCCCGCGGCCCGGTGGAGGCTGCCAGCCTCGGAGCCTCTCGGCCGAGGTGCCGGATCGCGTCTCCGCTCTCACGCTTACCAGTTGCGTTGCCGTGTGTGAAGGGAAAGATGGGATCGAGATGGGTTTATTTGGGAGGACTCCTGAATGGAGAAGAGAGGAGGGCACTATAGCGAGAACTAAGGGCGGCTAAGTTGCAGGTTGGGACCTCCAGTGAGTGACTGGTTGAGAGTGCCCGCGTCACAGTTTAGCATTTAATCCAACTTCCCTTTAAAGCTGTATAGTGCAGGGTCCTTTCCAAAGACAGAATATGACTTCTACGTGTTCTTCATATTTGCGCATTTGTCTTAGGGTTTGAGAAAGGTTCAGTGGCTAGTAGCTGTTGGGGACTAGCACTCTGCAACATAGCAAGTCACCACGTTTCACAAGTCCCGACCGTCTCCTTTTGTCTACTAGGCATATACGTAGTATTGTGTACTCCGAGTTTAGGATAAACCCACACTGAGTAAGAATTTGGTTGTTCCCTGTTATCAAGATGAGAGCTCATGGCTTGCAGTCAAACAGCCAGCAAGAGGTAGCTTCCTTAGATTCCGGCTAGCTTCTGCTTCAAGTGGTCATTGGGATTAAATGACCTATCACGTCAACTGCTTAACCCAGGGCTGGGTAAATATTAGCCATTCTTAAGGAGATCTTCTATATTTAATTATCAGTCTTAAATCCTTCAGTTCTCTTTGGAGGTTTAGTAATTTTACCAATATCTGTTGTAAAATAGTATTCATTAATTGCACTGTAGCACTGTACTCAAAACTGCGTTTTACATTACAGGGACTGAGTGAATACCAGAGAAACTTTCTGTGGGAAAAATCGTATTTGTCAGCATCCTGTAATTCTGCAGTGGGGCGAAGATACCCGTGGGCTGGACTTAGATCAGATCAGTTAGGTAAGTTAAATAAACTAATAGCTGATATTACTTGAGTAAACCTTGGAGAGTCTGCAAAATGGTTTATTCACAAGTAAGTTGGCCTGGTTGTCTTGTTTATTTAACAGATACTTATTGAGGGCTTACTGTGGGCTAGGCCTGTTTCCAACTGTTAGTTATTTGGCCCTGAACCACATAAAATCTCCAAAGTGTGGAGAGAAATAGTAAATAACTCAATAAACAAGGGGATTTCAGGTTGTTATATCAAAACATAAAATAGTGTGATAGACTTCAGGGAGGAGTGGTTTGGAGGGAATACACTTTAGATTTGGTGATGAGGAAAGGCTCTCTTGAGAAATTGGTATTTGAGCTGAGACCTGTACACTGAGAGAGGACAAACCTGGAGAAGAGTGTGGCCAAGACCTTGAGAAATGGAGCTAGTGTAAGTAATAATCCCTTCTCCATTTTCCTCCTGGGATCTTGGGCACACACACACATGTGCCTGGTGTGAGTTTCAAGCCACTGGATCTGGGACTTGAACCATAACTGACCACGTGGGAGTTCAGCAACATAACTGCTATGCTATCTGTTGGTCCCAGCTCTACATTTTTTTAATGTAGTGTATATGTTCCTCCTGGGGATTCGTTGGTTCTGGGAGACAGGGCAGACTAAGAATCTTCCTCTTTCATTTTGTTCTGTCAAAAACATGGTTCTATGTTAAGCAGAGAAATATGAGGTAGTGGTCTTCAAACTTCTTTGATTTCATACTTCCTAAGGTAATTTAGAAAATTTTTATACCTCGTCACACATTAAAATTCTTTTTTTTTGAGAGATTTTTGCTATAGGGCATGTGTGCTCACTGGAGAGACAGAGACAGAGAGACAGAAAGCGAGAAATCACTCCCCAGGGAGGATGGCCATGCCACAATCCCTTCTTTATTCTCTTCTTGGGATTTTGGGCATGCATGCACACACGCCCAGTGTGTTTTAAGCTGCTGGGTTTGGGATTAAAACTGTAGTTGACTACATGGGAGACCAGCAATGTAACCATTACACCATCTGCTGGTCCCTTAAAATAATTTTTTTAATTGCTATAGGTATATGCACTCATGAGAGAGAGGGAGAGACAGAAAGAACACCCCCTAGTGGAGTGGGGGTCACACCACGATCTAATCCCTTCTCCATTTCTCTATTTTGTTGGGATTTGGGGGTGCCTACACACACACATGCACACACACACATGCACAAGCCCACTCAGCATGTTGTTCAAAGGAACTAGGATTCAAAACCAATCAGCCATATGGGATCTGGTTCCTTAACCACTAGGTTATGGGGCTGGCCCACACATTTCTAAATTGATATTTAATTTATTTTAAAATAATTATTTTATTTAACTTTATTTATTTAAATTTGACCAGAGAGGGGGCAGAATGAGCAAGAGAGAGAGAGAGAGAGAGAGAGAAAGAACGAAAGCCACCAGTTCCAGAACTCGAACTGTGTTTGGTCATGTGGGAGTCCAGCCCCCTTAACCACCACATCACCTGCTGATCCCAGTGTTATTAATTTTTTAATTATAATTTCTACAAATAGTTTAGAAGGATGTAATTTCTGGTATATTGGGTATTGTATATATGTTTTACATATATTTTATTTAAACCTTGGAGCTTCCAATTTAACTCATTCAATTTACGGAAAACGTTTGTTGTGTAACTGGCAAAGTTAGTCCTTACTCAAACTAACCAGCCAAATTAAGAGTTATTTTCTGAAAAGAAAAAAGTCTGACTTTATCTTTCTGTTAAGATAAATGTGTTACTACACATACATGCATTTTACATGACAGCCTTCTCACACCTGAATTTTAATTCCAGAGTCGGTGGATGGCAAAGGTGTGGCACTGTCTGCGATAAGACACTGTGCCTTTGTTATGCCTGATCCTTACCTTTGCCTTCCTGGCAGATGTTTTCCCCTGGGAATTACGGTTTCTTCAATTGTCCCTTTATTTGTTCCCCTCACCCCTGAGATTTGGTATACCTTAGGGTAATGTGCCATATTGCGTTTCAGGCTGATTGAGAGGTGTGTTTTTCTTTTGTAAATTGGGAGAAGGGTAATTGTGGAGGAACAGTGGGAAATGGAAATGCAGATGGCAGATGTCCGTCAGCGTCAGACAAGAGCACATATGTAGTTGAGGATCTGGAGAATGATCCCCTTAAGCTGCTCATTTCTGTTTAGCCTCCTTCCTGCCCCCACCCCACCTGGAACATCTTTTTGTACCCCTAGTAGTAAGGCACCCAGTTAAAGACCCTCTGGGGAGGCCTTGTCAGGGTGAGGGCCCTGGGTTCCATGGCCAGAACATCCATAATAGAGGCCGAGGAGCTCTGGGTTTTTGCTCATGCCTGATTTTCTCTCTACTCTTTTCTTCCCCTTCCTTCTGTTCTATTCCTGATCCTCTTCTCTATCCTGCAACAGACTTTATGTAGTGAATGGCCTCAAACGAGGGCAGTATCTTCAAGGCTGTCACTCTGCAGAGCTCTTCTTACCTCAGGAGAAGGTTAAGGTTCTGGGCATTTGCTAGCCACACAGAAAAACAGAGAAATTGTATCTTAGCTTTTGTTAAAAGGGTTCATTCTTTTTAATTCTCAGGAAATCAAGGCAAATGTAGAACCAAGATCCAGCATAATGACATCTCATCTTGGTCTGCTCTGCATAAGAGGAGCTTTGTGAAAAGTTCCAAATTTTGACAGTACCAGGGCCCATTGTTCTGTTAAGTAGCACAGGAAAGTAACTAGAAACGGAGGCAGCATGTACTGTTCGGCTTGCCAGGTCTCTTGTGATTCTAGTGAGTTGTGTTAGGGGATGTTGAACATTGTGACCCCAATTTAAAATTTTTTGTTATGATAAAACTTTAAATACTTCTTTAATACAAAATTAAATATTTTATGTTCAAAACTGTTCTTTTAAAATTCTGTAATCTGAAGGACATTGTGGGAACCAGCAGATGTGATGGCTATATTGCTGGAGTCCACATAATTGACCGTAGTTTGAGTCCTGGTCCTGGAGGCTTAAAACTCATGCTGGGTATGTGTGTGTGTATGCGTGTGTGTGCATGCGTGTGTGCCCAAAATCCCAAGAGGAGAATGGAGGAGAAGGATTGTGGCATGGCCTTCCCCCCGAGGGGTGATTTCTTTCTTTCTCTCTCTCTCTCTTTCTCTGTCTCTCTGCAAAGTCACATGCCCTGTAGCAAAATTTCTCTTAAAAAAAATAAAAAGGATATTGTATATAGATGGGTTTCTGTATTTTTCAACTGATTTTTTAAATTCCATTTCTCCTCTTATAGGTGTCATTAAAAGTTATGTTTGTAATTTTGGTAGCTACTTTTTTTCTTATGCTGTATTTTGTAGGAATCACAAAAGAACCAAGTTTTATTTCAAAAAGAAGAGTTCCTTATTATGACCCACAGATTTCAAAATCTCTTGTGTGGAATGGAGCTATTTCAGAGGACCACGTGGTGGTTTCACCAAAACCCGAAGCCCCAGAAACACCAAAATCACAAGAGGCAGAACCAGAAGAAGATGTTAAGCACGAAAGAGTTCTTTCATTAGAAGCCTCCCGGGTTCCCAAGAGAACCAGATCTCACTCTGCAGACTCCAGAGCTGACAGGGCTTCAGATGTTGTGGAAAATAATGAGGATGTAATAAAAAACCACACACCAGTTAATGAAAATGTGGAACTTGAACATCCTGCCAAACCTCTTTCAGAAAATGTAGATAATGGGGTATGCATTCAGTATATTTCTTTAAAAATCATAAAATCCGTCGTTGGTATCACCACATTTCAGTAATATTGCATGTTTTGTTTGACATTTTTCCATTGTATTTTCTTATCTGAAATTTATAGTGTGATTGATGAGAGGCTGTTAACTTCCGTTGTGGTGAATGAGTTCTAATGCTTGATATTTCGTACTGGTTATACTAAGTTATCTCTTCACTGGATGGACAGCCTGCTTCTGGATTTTATTCATCATATATCAGCACCTGAGTCCTAAGGGAGAGATCAAGTTGAGACAGAGAAGGGGAGTAGGCCATTACTTCTGGCAAGGATGCTGAAATGACTTCTACCTAGCCCCTTTTCAGTTTCTTATTGTGTACCAGCAAGAAAACAAACAGAATCTCAATTGACAGAATGCAGAAGGAAGGGGAATTCTGGCTGGCTCTCAAAGGTCTTGCAGTTCTACTCTGTTATGTCACAGCTGGCCTGCAGCGGGTCTCAGCGAGCACTTAAGCCGAGGTGCAGGGACCTGTGCAGCGTTCTCGCTGCCTCCCACATTTCTTCCGCCTCTTCACTGCTGCTTCTCAGTTCTGTCCACCACTGATCGGAATCCAGGAGAGGCATTTGGGAGTGTTGGAGAAGAATCCGGGGTTTGTTGAGAAAGCTAGGGAGTACAAGGAATTGAGGAAGGTAATGTGTGAGTTCCGTGTGCAAGGGAAGAACTGTCCATAGAAGCGAAGTGTGGACAAGGCAAAGGCTGTAGTTTTTAGTAACATGTAATTATGAAGGATTGGTAGGAAGCGACTGAGAGATGTTATCTTTTTCTGAGATGTGTAATAGGTCCCTTGATAGTATTAAGAAAGAAATTTTAAATAGTTTGATAGTTTAGGTGAAAAGTGTGCTATAAAATAATGTAAATAGTTATTAATACTGTACTGTAGATATAAAACTTTAAAAAGGTAGATTTCATATTTTGTATTTTTTTTAACCACAGTTTTTAAAAAGTTTGAATAGAAATTTTTAATGGCTTTGAGTGGATTTTTTTTTCTAACAGTTGGATAGAGTTCTCCGTAAGAAAGCTGGATTGACCGTTGGTCCTTCACATAATGCCTTGAGAAATTCTGAATATCAAAGGCAGTTTGTTTGGAAGACTCCTAAAGAAACTGCTCCAGTTTTTACAGCCAATCAGGTAGTTTAATGGGTGTAATACATTTCTGAGTTATCATCTGATCCAGTGGTACAGATTTACATAGCTAAAAGCTGAAAGAAAGTAGGTACTTTAGCAGGCCTGGAGGTAGGTTCTGGAAAACTGAAAATGAGAGTTTTGCTACAATTACCTTATTACTTATGATTTATGGTAGTAATATTATACTGTCCTAGGCTACTGATGATCATTGTTGCCAGATTCATCACATATACTAAATATGAGACAGGGTAATGAAAACTTGGGGAATTGCTAAGTTTTTGCATGCTATAAGACTTCTTGAATTTGTTAAAAAAGTTATTTAGTTTTATTCTAAAATATTGTATTTAGTAACTCATATATTGCATGTTTTCATCTTCTAAGAAAGGCGTAACTACTTTGTATATTTATTTTAAGAAATATCACATATGTGGGGGACCAGCAGTTAGCGTAATGGCTATGTTGCTGGACTCCCACGTACTTGACCACGGTTCGCGTCCCGGACCGGGTGGCTTAAAACACGCTGGGCGCATGTGCGTGTGCGCCCAAGATCCCGAGAGGAGAATGGAGGAGAAGGGATTGCAGCGTGGCCATCCCCCCGAGGGGTGATTTCTCACTTTCTGTCTCTCTCTGTCTGGCGAGCGCATGCGCCCTATAGCAAAAACCTCTCCAAAAAAAAAAAAAAAAAAGAAATATCACATATGTGGAAAACAACACAAGATAAATACAATTTTGTCTTTATGTCAGATACATAGGAATAGTTATAGTTTACCTATATTTATTAAATTCAACAATTATAATGATAAATGTGACATTATATTTCATTATACTCTTACACAGTTTTAACACTGAGATACCATTATCTATAAGTTCCTGATGTTTTGTTACCTTCATTCTCTAGGCTCTTCCCACTTGTGCTCTTAATCATAGTTCCAGGTCTATTCGGAAATAACTACACTTAGGAAATCCCCAGAGGGCCCAGATGGCTTAGTCTTTTCTTTCTGTTGGTCTTTGTGCTTTTCTTTATAAACAAACACATACCTTCATACATCCTCACATCCATTTTCTCCATATTTCAACATTGACTTGTATACTTTACATACTCCTAAGGATTGAAAGGGTGATTAGATTCAGCAAGACAAGAATATCTGTGGTCTTACTTGAAGATGCTAACACCACTCGTCTTACAAATTGTGGCAGCTTTGCATGCACTTGGTATTCAAGTTTAAAAGTAACTTTGAAATTTATATAACTTGTCGGAACATATAAAGTTATAATGTGATATGTACCCTTCATTAATCTAGTAAATAGTATCAGTATTTCTTTTGCTCGCTCACAGATGCTCTTGGATAGTAAATGTACTTATAAAAATTACTTACCACCTGAATATTGTGAATGTTCAGTTTTTGTAGAGTATTTGACCTTTAAGCTAGAGCTGATCCAAATCAAAGTGCTATTGATAATTTTCATGTTAGTGAAAGCACTCTGTAGAATCAGAAGTATAATATAAAATAAATCACTAGCAATGTCTTCACTAGTAATTTTATTGCTTTCATTAGTGAGGATTTCAAGGAATTTTTTTTGAAACATGTTCTTTGTTAGTTCAGAGCATGTCAGTTTCAAGGTCTGTATGGAAGAGCTCTGTGACAAGCTTTCAATGTTTGTTGATGGAGAACCTCTAAAGGAGCTGTTCAGTTCTCTTTCATCAGACACCTGTTTTCTGAAAGGGTGTCTCATATTAATATGCAAAGGAGTCAGAACAGTTAAGTTTTGGGCTGGGAAGCCATGAGGCTATGTTGCATCAAAAAAGATATACTATTTGATCTGTATGAAGATTTGATCTCTATTCAACATTATAAATCAATAATATGTCTCATTTGAGATATCTCTTCCATTTGCTTTCCTTGTAATCAATAGTAATATACTATAAAAATGGAAACCATATTGTGAAATAGTAAAATTAAAAGGAGACATTTAATGTTAAAATACAGTAATTACCTGAACTTTTTCTCTGCCTTAATAAAAAAGCTAAAATTGGGGCTAGTGGGTGGTGTGGTGGTTAAGGTGCTGGATTCCCACATGACCAACCACGGTTCAAGTCCTGGACCTGGTACTTTGAAAGTCATACCAGATGCATGTGTGCGTGTGCCCAGAATCCCGAGAGGAGAATGGAGGAGAAGGGATTGTGGTGTGACCATCCCCCTGGGGAGGTGATTTCTCGCTTTCCTTCTCTCTGTCTTTCTCTAGTGAGCATATGTACCCTATGACAAAAACCTAAAAAAAAAAAATAAAAAGCAAAAACTAAGCAAACACAAGAAAATCTAAACAAATTGAACATACCAGGTATTCAAAATGTTAAGAATCTTCTATTTTTGCAGGAAGAAGGAAAATTCATGTAAAGGAGGAAAAGAAAACCTGTAGAGCTGCTAGAAAATTGCAAGCTAATATCTATGTTTATATTTTAAAAATATATCTATTTATTCCGTTAACAAATTAGTGGGAGGAGAGGTTGGGACCAATAGAGAGAAAACATTAGACATGAGTATGGCTCATTATTTATTTTAGCTAAACATTATGTTGATTATAATTTCTGTTATTCAAAAATACATATAATAATGATTCTCAAAAGTTGACCTTTGGATTTTAATTAGACATGTGAAATGAAATTACAAGCAACTATATATAATTTTGCCTTTTTGGTGTCCTATAATTTAACTTCATTTTTTTTTAAGCAATTAAAGACAGTTTTGTATATTTAACGAACAAATAAACTAAAATATTTTTGTTTTAAGGTTTTCTACAATAAAAGCAAGTTTGACCCACAGTTCAAAGGGAACTCAGTTATCCATGAAACTGAATACAAAAGAAATTTCAAGAGTTTATCTCCAGTGAAAGAACCAAAATTAAGAAATGATTTGAAAGAAAACGGAAATCTTGAAGAAGAGTCTCCTGAAAGAAAGGTATTTCACTCTTTTTTTTTTTTTTTTTTGAGATGTTTTCGCTATAGGGCGCGTGTGCTCACCAGACAGACAGAGAGAGACATAGAGACAGAAAGCGAGAAATCACCCCCCAGGGGGGATGGTCACGCCGCAGTCCCTTCTCCTCCATTCTCCTCTCGGGATCTTGGGCACGCATGCACACACGCCCGGTGTGAGTTTTAAGCCACCGTGTCCGGGACGTGAACTGCGGTCGACTACGTGGGAATCCAGCTACATAGCCATTACGCTAACTGCTGGTTCCCAAGTATTTCACTCTTTTAAACAAAACAAAAATCTCATGATTTTAGACTCTACACATTATCTTTCACTACCATTTGAGTTTTTTTTTCTTTCTTTTTTTTTTTTTTTAAGCTAGTTCTTTTCTCATTTTGTTTATTCGTCAAACATCAGATGTTCATAGAGCACCTACCAAGAGTCAGGCACTGAGAAGGTATGAAAGTTCAAGAATAACAAACACAGTTAAGTCCCAAACAGTCTTGGGCTAGTGGGGAGATAGATGTTTAAGTAACAGAAAATACTACAATGGGATGAATACTTAGTGATACAACAGGTCAGTCCACTGTGCCCAACATCAAATGATTGGCCTTACAGAGATGAAATCTCCAGGGGTAACAATACTGTTAGAAACGCATTTTAAATTAAGTAACGGAAATGGAACACAAGGAAAATAAACTGCTTAGATTTGATCTGGATGTATATACATGGATTTTAAACCAAAGGTTTCCGCATGCCAAATGATAGCCAATATAATTTACAGATATGTTAACAGCTGCTTCTGTGTGTGAAATTGGTAGCCATTTAGATTGTGGTACCAGGTTAAAATGATATAAATGGTAGGTAAATGAGCATATGTACCACTTCGAATCTCTGGGTGTGTTGGCACCTGACACTTTGTGAGCTATAAAATAGAAAGGATAGAAAGAGTATGAATAAAACTACAAATGACTGAAAGTAAAATGATTTATATGTGTGCGCGCGCACACACACACACACACACACACACACACACACACACACATGTATATATGTATGTAGTGACCATAGGATCACTTTTAGGGAGAAAAAATGAACTTATTCAGTGAAACAAAGTGGTAACTTAGTCAACAAGATCTTACATTTAATTACTATAACACAATTAAATGTAAATTTAGAAAAACAACAGTAAATATAAGATTTAATACTTAGTAACATCAATGTTTTATTTAGATGAGTGTTTATTAATTCAAAATTTTCTCTAGGCAAAATTCTAAAATCTTTATTTTTAGCAAATAAAACTGTATCTTAAGAAATACTTTTAAAAAAGGCATATATGCTAGTTTCAAAACCTGTTTGTTGATTTCAGTTATCTTTAGAAGTTAAAACTTACGTCTAAAAACAGAAATGTAATACAGTGTCCAAGTCTAACTTGGTGGCATCTTTGTTTTCACTTTAATGTATTATATATTTTAAGCATAAAAAGCTTAAATAATTTCCATTGTAGTGTAATAAAACAGATGATCCTTTAAAATTAGAAGCAGAGATGGAATCAAAAGACTCAAAGCAGCCTAAAAAGAAGCTTACCCCTTGGAGACATCAAAGACTTGGGTATGTATTTTGTAAGAAAAATATTATTGTATCTATGTGAGCAACGTGGTGGGATATTTACTTTCATTTTATTTCCACTAGGAAGGTGAATTCTGAATATAGAGCAAAATTTCTGAGCCCAGCTCAGTATTTATATAAAGCTGGGGCCTGGACACGAGTGAAGGAAAGCATGCCGAACCAGGTGAGCGTACGTCAGCTCAGTAAGCTGATATTCTGTTTCAGCTTGCATAATGATTTGATTGCACGGTGATTTCATTTAGTAATGGAGACCACAGTGTAAAGATGTATGGTACAATAACAGCACTAAAAGTATCAGGAACTTTAAGTTGTTGTGTATTAAGATATAATTTGTCACTGTCTTTACTTTTTAATTTTTTAATCAATAGTCCTCCTAAAAGGTACTACTTACATTATTGAAGTCTTCAAAATTAAAAGTTTTTCTACAGTCAGACATTTGATTGTATTAATAAGCTTAATTTGCAGAACTGTAGCATAATAGATTGGATTTACCTTGATACAGCATCTAGACCTCAGTCTCTTAAGTGCAGATTAGTTGTCAAGATAGGTCAACTTGGGAACCAGCAGTTAGCGTAATGGCTATGTTGCTGGACTCCCACGTAGTCAACCGCGGTTCGCGTCCCGGACCCGGTGGCTTCAAACTCACGCCGGGAGCGTGTGCATGCGTGCCCAAGACCCTGAGAGGAGAATGGAGGAGAAGGGATTGCGGTGTGACCATCCCCCCTGGGGAGTGATTTCTCGCTTTCTGTCTCTATGTCTCTCTCTGTCTGTCTGGAGAGCGCACATGAAAACCCAGAAAAAAAAAAAAAAAAAAAAAAAAAGATAGGTCAACTTGTCTGAACTTGTCTGATGGTGGCATGCACTGTCACTGTGTCCAAAAGGAAGGTGCAGCCTGTGCTGTTAAAAGCTTGAGTTATAGTGTTGGGATACCCTGACAAGGGAGAAACTCCAGGAATCTAAAAATCGATTGGAGGGAAAGGACAATTAAGGTTAGAGTTGAGAGGTGCTACTTCAGCACTAGCTGCTGCTGCTTTTTTTTTTTTTTTTTTTTGAGAGGGTTTTGCTATAGGACGTGTGTACTCGCACAGAGAGAGACAGAGGGACAGAAAGCAAGAAATCTCCCCTCGGGCGGATGGCCACGCTGCAATCCTTTCTCCTCCATTCTCCTCTCAGGATCTTGGGCATGCACACACACGTGCCCGGCGTGAGTTTAAGCCACCAGGTCCGTGGCTCGAACCACAGTCGACTACATGGGAGTGTGTTGACATAACCATTATGCCAACTGCTGGTCTCAGTACTAGCTTCTTATATTCAAAGCGTAAAAAGTGGAATATTTTGGTTATTGTATAATTAGCATCTTTAAAATCATATCTTGACCTTTTTTTTTTTTTTGTCTTTTCTATGTGAATAAGCTAAATGAAAACATTTCTGTTTAGCTTAGATGTAAGTAACCACCCCCTTCCCGCTGTCATTATAGAGAGGGATATTTGGATAGGGAATAATCTTTTATCTGTACTTAAAACCATGGCCAACAATTATGCATGATTGGCCTGTGTGGGTATGGTATGGGTACTTTGAACTGCTGGCCTTTGAGCTGGTAGTTCCCAGACATTTTTTCTGGGTGACTCCTGGGTTCTGCATGTGGTTTCAGAAGGTTTCTTGATTCCTGCTACTGTGGCTGCTCTTGGTGCTCTCTACTTGAGAATGACTTAGGGGTAGAGTAACAGACAAAGCTCAAAGGTGTTTTAGGACAACAGTCATCTGGCGAAATCTAAATAAAATACAGGCGTTGGAGGCAGCCTTGATGGAAGAAAGGAACTGAGTCAGCATAATCCTTGAGCAGTTTGTGACCATCCTAGATCTTGGCAAGAAACTCTATGTCTGGGGAGTCTGATGGGTCTGGGGAAAAGCCAAGGCAAAGACAGCATACAGTGACCATTGAGGGACCGCTGGTGCTTCACTCAGTTGAGGTCATGGGAAGCTACTTATTTTGAAAGATGAACTCTGAGACTTTTTTACACTACTATGAATTGGTTTTAGGTTTCAGATCTAAACATTACATAGACTATCAGATCATTATGTCTGAAGTCAAAATAACGTGAAATTTTTTATCTTCCCCTGATGGAAGAGAACATTTTTATTGTTAATTTAAGATTTGTTTTTTTAGGGTTTCCTTTTATGAGATCTTGGTAACAATTTTGTTTTGTTTTACTTTGTTAATTTCTGTTGGTGGTTGTAAATATTTAAGGTAGTGGTATAGGTTGCCTTAACTTTTTTTGGGCAAAATAATTTAAAAAGTAAATTGGAATTAGAAAAGAATAAGACTTTTTTTAAAAAATGTCCACCAACTTTTTATTTTAAAATAACAAAAATATTTTAAAAGAATAAGAATTTTTAACTAAGAAGTGATCATTGATGGTAATAACAGGTTTACTTGGCTAGGTTATTGATACTTAATATGGGCCATATTTTGTTTAAATCTTAAGATTTTTTTCCCCCCTGGAAGATATGTACTATATGTGACTGATGATGAAGTGCCTAATATAAGGTACTCCGTCATTTCCTGCTCCTAACATTTAATCAAAGGGATATGTTCAGAGTCTTCAAATGTACTTTGACATCAGTGACTTTGTTATCATTAGAGTATTAACACACTTTTGAATCATGTTACAATTTTCTGGTCCATATACCATCTACATTTCCTTTTCTGTTTTTTGAAATATTGTGCTTTTTGAATTAATCTATAGTCTGGTGCCTGGAAATTTTATCCTTAGTCCCCTGTTCATAAAACATTTGGGTGGTTGTTTTTATTTGTCTGGTGATTATGTGTCATCTGTATAATATAACCACTTGTACCGGTGTTTATATTATAAAGTGTTCACTTAAAGGATTATTTTAAATAATAACCAGTAATTGAAATTGTTTGTTCCCCATGTGCAGAAAAACTAACTACTAAATCTGTGGGGTTGTGTTTATTGCTTGCTAGATAATTGTTTAATCATCCAAACTATTATACATTGATTGAGGTAATTTTATTCTCATTGTTTTCCGCATACATGACTTTGTTTCTAAATAAAGTCCCACATTTGAGAGAGATCCTGTAATGTGACAGATATTGCAAGGACTAGGTATAAACTGACTTCTATTTTAGGGAAAAATTTTTTTTTCCTCCAGTTTTGTGAGTTTGAATTTTCTGCATATAAATGTTAAACAATTTAGTTGAACTTTTAATTTGTGAAAATAAATCCAGAAATGAAAACATTCTACTTAGTGTTTCTATCATATAATCTGATGGCATTACTTGACCTGGAAAGCAGTGCGTGTATGTATTATTTTAATTTAGTTGGAAATGGTTTATTCCTTTACGTTTTACTGGTTCTGGTTATTGGCTGTAGGGATTGTTCTTAAATTTTAAGGACAAGTTTTTATTTTTTTGATCTTTTTATTTATTTATTTATTTTAAGTTGCCAGAGAGGGTGTGCATTCCCCAGAGAGACAGAGAAGGGAGAAATCACCCACCCAAAGGGTTGTGGACATGCTGCAATCCCTTCTCCATCCTGTCCAGATTCTGGGTGTACATATACTTGTGTCCTGCATACTCTTGAAGTTGGGATTTGAACTGTGGTTGGCCATGTGGGATCTGACTCCCTTAACTACCAGGCCATGGGGCCACCTTTAAGTAAGACAGGAAGTTACTTATTTGTCTATTTTCTCCACATATGAGAGAGAGAGGTATGGCACCCACAAAAGGGTCTTGATGCAGTGATCCACTCCCAGGCAGCCCCATAATGGGCACTTGCATGCCCACCAGTCATGAAGGTCTCTGGACTTGTACCTGGAATCTTCTCATGTGAGTCAGCCTCATAGAGTGTCAGGTTTTACTACTATGTCACCATTCACACCCAGGGGATGTTCTTAATATCGAGTTTACACCATTTCTTTCTTTTTCTCTTTCTAGTACAACACCTTATTTTGGGAGATGTTTTCCTCGTACTGTTTTTCATCTTAGTTTAGGATTATAGATGTTCAAAACTGAGCATTTGTAAAACATAATATTACTACGAAGATTTGATAAAGATAGCTGATAAAGTAAGTTCAAGCACCGAGTTTTAAATGTCAGTAAACATATAGAACTGAATTAACTGGCTTAATAGAATTTCCATAAGGTATTTTCATTTCCCTCCTCTCTAAATAGGATTAATACCAAATATAACTGGATCACTGTGTCCATAGAGGGGGTATTTGTCCATCGTCTCGTTTATCAAACAGTAGGGTTCTGCCTCTTAGAATGTTGCCTCCTCGGCTGCTCCTTCCCATACTACCCAGTGTGTAGTGTGGTCTTATTTTGGACCACTCCTTCAATTTCTGTCTCATTGTTTTTATGTATAGGCCATTCCAGTGTCAGGATAATCATTTGTGTGCAGGTCAGCCTCCTCTAGCAGACTGTGACTCCTCGAGTGCTTATCTTTGGCTACCAGCTGTCTCTCACTCAGGCCTGCTGCTTAGTCTATATTTGTGCATTCAGTGCTTAAATGCTACATTTTCCTTCACCTTGGGAGTTCACAGGTTAATGGAGGAGGATGACTTGAACAATGGAATGGGGTCAGAACTAATGGGGATGTGTACCAAGGACTTTGAGAAGAGAGGAGAAAGTGATGCTAAGGCATGCAGATTTTATCACGTAGATGATGGAGTAGCTATGAAACATGTGAGACATGGAGTCACGTACAGAAATACTGTCCAGGGAGTATCAAGACAGGCTATAACAAGGCTTCTATGCCTGCATGCAGGATGTGCTCATTAGAAGGTCAACAGACCTGGTCCCCATGTCTCAGTTCTACCCATTTAGTGCAAAAACCACTACTTGTAATTTTTTTTTTTTTAGAGTCTTTTTGCTATAGGGTGTGTGTGCTTGCCAGACAGACAAGAGAGAGACAGAGAGACAGAAAGCGAGAAATCACCCCCCAGGGGGGATGGTCATGCCGCAATCCCTTCTCCTCCATTCTCCTCTCGGGATCTTGGGCACGCACACACAAGCGCCTGGCGTGAATTTAAGCCATCGGGTCTGGTACTCGAACCGCGGTCGATTACGTGGGAGTCCAGCGACATAGCCATTACGCTAACTGCTGGTCCCACTACTTGTAATTTTCTTTAAAGTGAAGGAGTTAACTGAAATAATAAATGAACATAACACAAACTTTGGCAGTGAAGGAAACAATGGTGTGAATAATTCTTTAGGTGTATTTTTCAAGTTTCATTTATTTGAGCTGTAGGACTCTGCTGGTATTATGGTTTCTTGTGTCATGACAGGTACTGTCCTTCGCTTTGGCTCATTCTCTAGACCATGGACGTTTCCTTCATTTGCATTCAGTGTTGTCTTCTTAAGGATCTGAGGATATTTTCCCAGTTGCTTTTGATTGCTTTATTTGCTTACTTTGCCTTTAAACAAATGAAAGGTAACTTCTCCTTTTAAAGTTAGTATCCCATGTTTCTGATATAAAGTATCAGAATTTTTTGAGAATAAATAAAGCTTGTCAACAGAACTTTAAGGGGAAAGCTGAAACTTCTTTTTTCACAGTGTAGAATTGCATAAGAGAAGCCAGCAGGTGGCAGTATGATGAATAAAATGAAAGGGACTCAAAAAGACATAAAGGCTTCTTTTCATATGAAAATATGCTATTTACGTAATAGGGAATTCAAATCATCTGTCAGTTCATCAGAACCTTTTCCTTTGAATCTTCTTTGTTTATGATATTGCAATTATTATTTTGTAAGATTTTCTTTTGTGTGTGGAACATTTTAAAAAGCTGAGATTTTGCTGATTCTAAGGGGTTGAGAAATTTGGAAAAGGAAACCTCATCATTCTCTCAGTGGGGCTTCTGATATAATACAAGCTGTAGAAGGAGCTAGGAGTTACTAGTATAGCAGTACTTTCAAGAGGTGGGGAAATAGGAATAGTAATTAGGCTACCAGTCATTGACAGCATCCTAGCAGCGCAAGAATGTGGCTGGTTTAAAAGGTAATATTATGATAGCTTGGTTACTGAATCAAATACTGCTAAGAATACTAAGCAAAGTGGATTGACAAGTTTGATATAAATGTAGAAAGAAGAATAATAAGGTATTTCATTAATTCCCATTAATATTCAGTTCTGGCATTAAGTGTGTTTCTGTATTCCTCTCCTAGGGTTCTCTAAATGCCATGTGGTATGCGGAGGTTGGTTGCTTTTGAGTTTTTAAAAACTATAATAATGCATAGAGTACTTGTGTAATTTCAGTTGGAATAAGAAGTAGGTGTCAATATTTTCCTTAGCTGCTACAAATTTATTCATGCCTGCTGGTCTGTAATAAATAACTGCATTATGCTTTAGCTTGTTCTATTTTCTGCTTAAATGCTCATAGTCTGATGACTGTATGTGGCTGTTTTTGCCTTCTTTTCTCCTTGGTCTCTGGCTGTATTTGTGCAATGTCTTTACTCTGCTGCTTGGTGATATTTGTAAAGGAGTATTTACAATAACACATGATGTCTAACTCTCTTGTATAGGTTAAAGAACTCCGAGAGAAGGCTGAGTTTTATAGGAAACGAGTTCAGGGAACACATTTTTCTCGAGACCATTTGAATCAGATTATGTCTGATAACAACTATTGTTGGGATGTTTCCTCGACCACGAGCTCAGAAGGAACCATTAGCAGCAACATCAGAGCACTAGATCTTGCTGGGTGAGGTGTTTGTTGTGAATGGCAGAAAGAAAATATGCGGAAGCTTATGCCGATCAGGATGATTCAGGAAAATAATAGGACTATTCAGAATCTGTCTCCTAGTCAGATGGATGCGTGCCAGCCATTTATTTGGTTTCATTACTTTTAGTTTATTCTCTAAAAAATAAAGCTGTGGGCACTTGTGTATAAATAATACATAATATAAACTTGGAAAACTGGATTTTAGAGTATTCTTTGTTAACAATAGCAGACTAGGGATGATTGTATGAGCTGTAACAGAACTTCAAGAAGTTGTTTTTATTAAGAAAAAGGGTCAACAGCAATAAACATTCAGAGTATAAACTATTAGTACATATTTATTATCATTTGTTAATGGATTTTGTGGTTAATATGGAGCTTGACCCCTGATTTTACGGGAGAATTTTCTGCTGTTTTGGGTTTTAAAGTGGATGTGATTTATAAGAGAAGTGACACATCGATTTGTGACAAATAAAATGGATCTTAGCTATTAGAGAGTCACACACTGCACAGTAATGTCTTGGCCAGTAATGGACTGCATGTGTAATGGTGGTCCCATGAGATGTTTGGGCTGTGTCATACCGCCTAAGTATGAAGTAGGCTACACTGTGTAGGCTTGTGGAAGTACACTCCATGATGTTCACACAGTGACAGAATTGCCTAGCAGTGCATTCTCAGAATATGTCCCAGTCACTAAGTGATGCATGACTTTATGTTAGTAGTCATGCTTACCAACTGAACCTATAAATTTTAATTTTATCCGATTTTAAAAGTTTGTTACAAAATCTACAATTTATTGAAAAAATGAATCTACCGAAAGTAAAACTTGAATCAGCTTATTAATCACAAGTATACTTGTTTGTGTACAAACTCCAGTTGAGTATCTAAATAACTCTGACCATGTGGGGTCATGGTTCTTTGTGTAAAAGCCAGTTTAGGGGCTAAGTATGACTTGTCTGCAGAGGTGCAGGCATATATTCTTGAAGGTAGAAGGGAAGATAAATATATTTTATTTTGGAATATAATCATAGAAACTCAGATTATAACTTTCATTTATTATCCTATGAAATGAACTCTTAATTAGATTTCTCTTTTCATTTGCACAAGGGAGTATCTTGAGAAACCAGGTAGTTGTGAACAGTGGAATGAATTGTTGAACTCACTAAAATAAGTGTAAACTTCTAAACTCAAACTACTTAAGTTTAAATAAAACTTTTTTTTTTTTTAATGCAGAGATCCCAGAAGCCATAAGACTTTGCAGAAATGTCCTTCTGCAAAACCAGAAGAAAAAGGACATACCTTAGAAGAACAGCCACAGAAAAATACCACGAAAAAATTAGGCATGTCAGAGTCTCCCACTGTACCTGTTAGAAGGCGACTGGCTTGGGATGCAGAGAACACCAGTGAAGACATACAGAAAGAGCCCAGAGGGGAGGAGGAAGAAAAGGAGAGGGACAAACAGGTTTATGTAGAAGAGTTAGAGAAGTTGGATGTACATGAGAAATCTAAGCCAGACAAGATAAAAGAAGGGTGAGTGTTTTAATTTACTCAGTATGTGTGGAAGCATTAATATACATGGTTACTATTTATCTTGTTTTGTTACTAACTATAGTAGTTTACACTTTTGGTTTTATGACTAATCACGAGCAGATTTTTCTTAAATGCCACAAAGTAAGAACTGTTGCATAGTTTATAATTTGATTCACTCAGGTATTTGAGTCACGACTAATTGATAATTGAACACTGAAACACTTTGGAGGAAGCAGAGTTATTTTTATTTAGGTCCTGTAATTATGACTTGTGAGATTTACAAATGCATCTGGAAGAATAACTTCCTTTATACTGAAGGAAAATAAGCTGATGTTCTTTAATATCAGATGGTTCTACCAAAGAAGAAAGAATAGATAATGTTTTGTAATTAAAAAGAGAGATTTCTGACAATAGTCAATCCTATTGTCACGTGCAGATTATTTTGGGGAGTGATACTGTACCACTGAGAGTGGTGGTGCTTTGTGTCAGTAGTCCAAATCCTTTACTTGTGGGTGTGCAGCTGATCTGAGCTTGGGCCCTGACTTAGTGGAAGAATTATCAGCTGTGTTGTTACTGACTTATGTTGATCATCCCCTTTCCAGTATTCAGTCACTCTTGACTGGACATGGATTTCTTATTTTTTCAGAAAGAAAATGGCCTTCAAGTTTTTTACTTTATTATTGCATGATAGCAAGGTATTTTTAATCATACTTTCTGGAAGAAATGCTTCATAATAGCTTGTTCCAATTTGTAGGTCGGATTCTTCTTCCGTATCCTCAGGAAAAGGAGGCAGACTTCCTACTCCAAAGTTGAGAGAACTGGGTGGAATCCAAAGGACTCATCATGACCTTACTACTCCAGCTGTTGGTAATAGGCAAACACTGCATAGCTCTTGTATAACTTGCCTTTTCTCCATGATCATTTGGTTTCACTGAAACTCGTCCTCTGCACTTTTGTAGGTGGTGCTGTTTTAGTTTCTCCATCTAAAGTGAAGTCTCCAGCTTCAGAACAGAGGAAAAGATTGACTCCTCAGGATGGCCTAGAAACTCCCAAAACTGTCTTAACTAAGGTAAATATTTTTATATTTTGGAAAAGCATCTATCTGTTCCAGATTATTTTAGTTATATGTAATAAAAGGTAGATTGACATTTTGGAAACTTCTGTCATACGTTGAAACGATACAATTCACATGATTTTTGTAAGGCAAAGGCATTGCATTTCTGTTGATATACCTCCAAATCTTGTCAGTAGTGACTCAACAGGAAGAGAGAGAAGAAAAGCAATACTGTCCGCTGAGCATCTTCTGTGTGGCAGTTGTGTTCCAGCACTATTTTAGCACTGGAAGTACCATAGTGAACAAAACAGATAAAACTCCTGACCCTCGTTGAGTTTAGATTCTAGTGGCAGAGAGAGGCAATAAGCAAGATAACTAGATAAATCACAGTATTTTAGCTAGTGATGAGTATGAAGGAGAAAAACCAGGAGATATAAACAGAAAATGGCCAGTGAAGTCCTCACTGAGAGGATAGCATTTGGGTAGGATCTGAAGGAGGTGGGAGAATAACTTGTGTGAATATCTGGGAAGACTTTCTAGACAGAGAAAGCAATAAGGGTAAAATCTCTGAGATCAAGAGAGTACCTGAGGGGCCAGGATGTGGCGTAGTGGTTATATTGCTGGACTTCCACAAGGCCAACCACGGTTTGAGTCCCAGACCTGGGACTGTGAAATGGGAAGCCATTGGAAAGACAGAAACAGTACATAATTTGACTTAGGATTTTTTGAAAGTCATTCTGGTCACCGTGTTGAGAGCAGACCATGGGGGAGCAAGGGTAAGGACATGGAACCTGTTAGGAGTCAATTATAATATATAATATCATTTATGATTTTTAATCTGAGTGATAAAGGGTGGAGTTGCCATTTTACTGAGATGAGGAAAACAGTGAGAGGAAAAGATCTATCAGGAAAGATCAAGAGTTCTATTTGGAATATGGTAAGTTTGAGAAGTTTATTGGTTATATGTGTTGAGGAGGGAGTTGACCGTATGAGTCCATTGGCTAGATGCAGTGTAGAGGAAAAGGAGCTGCAGATACAGATTTGAGGCTCTTTATTTTAAAGGTGGGAGAGGTATGTAAAGCCTTGAGACTGTAGGAGACAGTCAAAGGAGCAGAGCTTCTGAGCCCCTGTTGAAGACTAACCAGCAAGGAGACTGAATGGAAGGTGGTGACAAGAGGAGACTGGAGTCTGGAGGTATCTAGGTGGAGTTGAGAATCAATGATCCTGATAAGTCCAGAAGGTATGAGAATTGGCTATTAGATTTAGCAACATGGAAGTCACCGTTCACCTTCATAAAGGACAGTTTTGTTGGTAGGGATGGGTAAAAACCTAAATGCAAGCGGATCACAGAGAAATAAGAGGAGAGGACTTGGAGACAGCTATTACAGATGATTGTTTCTGGAGTTCTTTTTCCAAGAAGGGAAACAGAGTAATGTAGTAGTAGTTGAAAGAAGTGAGACCAGAATGGAAGAGAGAACAGCATGTTAGTATGTTGATGCAAATAATTTGTAAGACAAACTGAAGGGGTTGTGTGTTTTTCTCTGAGCATGTTTGGCTGTAGAGGTGGAGGATAGAAAGTCGTATTTACTTGGCTTGTCAAGAGAGTAAGACAAAATGAGGAGCAGGTACAAGAGTTCAGGTATGTGCAGGGAAGTGATTATATGATCGGCTATGGACCTTGAATTGGTTAGGGAGGAACAGTAGGAAAGACTGAAAGGTATAAAAGCATGGAGAGCAACTGTGGGTACTAGAGGCAGTGCAGGAGGAGGGTGGGAAATGGACGAGAGTGAGAGGGAGGGAATCAAGGGGAAAAGGAAAGAAGCAAAACTGTTCTGTTCCCTTGTTAGCTCTCCTCCTCACGAGGACACCGACTGGAAGGTGTGAGCTTCCAGGCAGCTGTGCACACAGCTCTGACTCAGCCAGAATGAGTGATTCTGATCCATACTTGCAGCTGGACTTATATGTCTTATTTTATCTATTGTGGAATCAATTTGTTGAACAACCCAAATAGAGTAATAGTGCCATTAACATCTTAATGCCAGTCTTTGCCTCAGAGGGCACATACTACAGTTGTAGCATTTTAATTAAATACCCTTCTAAAGTAAACAGACTTTTTATTAATAATTTAATTAGAAATCTTTCTGTGTAAATTTTTTTGCCATCAGCACTCCCAGGAGTTGTATTCAGGAATTAGATTTGGTTATTTCTCATCCTCTACCCCCTTGGTTCCTGGTCGGCATTGGAGTCATCAAACGATATACACAACCATTTTTTTCTCATTTACTTTCTTGTAAATACTATTACATATAAAATTAAACTCATAAGTCTTTAAGTTTTCATTAAATTATTCCCATTATTAGATTTTCCTTGAGTAGTCTCACCTTCTGTCTCTTTTTTGCCATAGGAATTAGGGAGCTTACGTGATTGTAATGTCCAGAAATCGTACCACTGTTAACTTTTAATCATCTTTATTCCACCTTGACTTGTGGAATATTATGGGGCAGCAGCAGTTTGGGTAACTTATACTTTACATGTGTCAACTTGTTTAGTCTTCAAAATGAATCTCAGAGCTAGGAATTTTTATTACTTTCACTTAGGTGGTAAAACTAAGAATACAAAACTGCTAAATGGTAGAGTAAAATTTGACTTCAGTTGGTCTTTCTCACATCTGTGTTTTTAACTCCTAAACAATAGTGTCTTATAAAACTTAAAAGAGTTCTCATGGTATTGATTTCATTATCAAGGAGCATTTTCAAATCTTGTAAATGAAAAGCTTGTGTGTGCTAGCTTGCCTCATTCATTCAGCAGATGTTAGCCACATGCTAGTTGCTGTGGCCATGGTAGTGAATAAAAAGAGACATGGTATAGCCCAGTACAATAATCAGTCACACCAATAAAAAGAAACAGAAACACAGTAGAATTAAAAGTACTAAGAATTTCAAAGTAGAATGCTGTTCTGGAGAAAATTGGCCTGGTCATGTAGGTCAGAAAACTTCTTGGAAATCAAGGATGCTCCTTAAAAGAAGTCATAATTGAGCTAAGACAGAGGAAAAGGAAGCATTAACTGGATAGAAAGGGTGGGGAGGAGGAAGTAGCATGTGCCGAGATCCTTTTGAGAGAAAGAACATAAGAGTTTTCAGAAACAAACAGCAGTATAGGGTGTGGCAGGGAACGTGGTGGAAAAGATAGCAATACTGAAAATATCTGTAATTGTCCCCAGTGCAAAAGATGGCATTGAAATATTTGAAATGTAGGGCTGTTGTGATTGTTTTATGTTTGGCAAGTTCTGCTTGGCTTCCCTGGAAAGCAAGAGTATGCTGTGGATATCCTTAAAAGCAACTGTGATAGTTAAGTAGAAGAATTTGATAGCTTGGAGTAAGTAGGTGGGTGCAGATAGAGGTGGATGAAACTGAAGAATTGTGAAAGTGGAACAGTGGCAAGACTTGATGCTAGGTTGGATAATGGGGATGAGAGACAAGGATGATAGACCACGGTTGACTTTTCTTGGCTTCTTCAGAGAGATTGATGGTGATCTTGAACACTGTGTAAGAGAACTTTGGGCAAGACCTCTCTTTGTGGGAAATACCAGCAATTTCATTTTTATTGACTCAATTCAATATTTAGTGGACTTTTACTATGTGCCAGACACTGTTCTAGGATCTGGGATTCATTGGTCAACAAGTCAAAATCCTGTCTTCATGGAGCTTACATTTTCAGTGGGAGAAAAGGACAATTTTTTGAAAAGATAATCCCAGGTCATTTTAAGTGCTGTTAATTAAATGTATGCAGCTCGCCTTTCGGGATTGGATGAGGCTTCTGTAGTTCGGGCCACCAGGACAGGCCCATTTACAGAGGTGGCATTTTAGCTGACTCCTGACTAATGAGTGAGGTGCCCATTGCAGTCGTGTGGGGCAGACATTTGCCTGGTAGAAGAAACAGTAAGGCAGGTGTTAGAGAGTTTTAACGAGAGTGAGAAGGCCGGTGATGCCAGAGCCTAGAGAAGGGTAAAGGAGAAGCTAGAAAATAAGGTTGGAAAGGGGGAACAGGTAAGGCATTTGGTTGTTATTCTAGGGCCACTGGCAAGTTCTTGGAAAACTAGAAGCAACAGCAAATGAGATCTGATTTATGGACTAACTCAAACCACTGTGGTTACTCAGTGGGGAACTGCCATACACAGGGCAGAGTGGAAGCACTGAGGCTGGTGAGGAGGCTGTGGGTTCAAAAACAGATCACAAAATCAGATGCATTAAACCTGGGAACCCCATGTGTTTGACATACTTCATCGATTTCATTCAGGTCTTTTTAACCATAGTGAAATCAATTTGACTGAGATCCTAATTTGTGTTGATATATATAGAAAAAGAAAATAAATCAAGAGAACAATTTCTCTTTGGAATTATTTGTATTACACTAAGTGATCCTTGTAGTTAAAAAGGAAAGAAAAAGAAGATTTGTGGTTTTATCCTAGATCTGGATTTTAAAATATGTATTTGTTGGTTGAGACCCACGCCATTTCTACTTTAAAGCAGTAAACTATTGCATAAAATTGTATTTAAGATTTCAAAGCATTGTTTGGAATGTTGCGCTGAGATACCTGAAGGTACTAAGTGAAGGCAACAATTGCAAGGAAGAATCAGGAAAGTTTAGGAACTGTATTTTATTTTATCAGCCTGTATTTTAAGAAGTAAAATCATCAGGGACTTTCAGGATCATGATACATTGTCATTGTGGAAAACAGTAAGTACTGACCAAACTCAAATAGGAAATAAATGGTCTCACACTTACTGTCCAAGGGATACCACTGTTATATTTTTGACATTTTTAGTTATATGCATATGTTAGTATATTCATTATACTGTGGATAAGTATGTAGGTGTGGATAGAATAGACTTAGTAGATACATCCATCCTTTAGCTACATTTTTGTTCATATTATTATCTCTTTTTGTGTAAATACTCTGTTAATATTGTGTGGTCAAAGAGCACAAAATTTTGAGGCTTTTGCTTATGTTTTGCCAGCCCCCTCAGAAAGATTATACTTTCAACAGCAGTCTGTAAGAGTTTGCAGCTCACCTTTCGGGATTGGATGAGGCTTCTGTAGTTCGGGCCACCGAACTACAGAGTTTCAAATTTTCCACATCTTTACCAGCTTTGATTATTCTTGTTTTTTTTTTAAATTAATTTTTGCAATTCGATAAATGGAAAATTAATACTTCACTGCTTTTATTTTTTAATTATTTGATTATTAGCAGGGTAGAATACGTTTACCATTTGTAATTCATGTGTACGTTAGTTGTTTATTCATATTCTTTCTCTACCCTTTTAATTAAGTTATTTGTTTATTACTTTTAAAGAAATATTATGTCAATGATAATAATCCATTGTCAGTCATGTAAGTTGTATATTTACCCAAAGTTTTTCCTTTTTCTTTTAATTGTTTTGAATGTGTTTATTTTTTGGTTTTATTAGCAAAGTGTGTTTTATGGTTGTTAGGTTTATAAAATCTTCCCCATATGAAGGTTACATAAATTTTCCCCATAACTTTTCCTATTACTTTTGTGGTCATTTATATCTATTTATTTATTTTTTATTTAAATGTTTGGTTTCTTTATTAACATAGGTTCACATACATATGTATCTTTTCTTTTTTGTGTCATTTAGAAAGAGAGTCGTGCTCTATCCCTGTTAACTTCCCCTGCTGCTGGTATTAAAACAGTCGATCCCCTACCTTTACGGGAAGATTCTGAAACCAGTATCCCCAAATTTGCTGAGGCAGCTCTTCCAGTTTCAAACATCCCAGAATACCCAACAAACACCCCTGGACAGTCGCATTCTCCGCCCTACGCTTCATCTTACTGGCACCCCTCCCGTCGAATTCAGGGTTCTCTGAGAGATCCAGAATTTCAGCATAATGGTAATTATTTGGGTTTTAATTTTTTATCTTTTAAAATTGCATTAGTAGAGACAAAGGCTGTAAGTATATACTTTACACTAATAAGTTATGTTTTTAATTTTTTAAGTTAATGTAATTGATTTCTTCAAATAGGAAAAAAGAATTCAGTCTTTGGAATACTTGATGGTCGTGCACCTAAGCTTGCTTTCACTTTGTGTCAGTGAGTGGTGTCTCGAGTTCTTACCCATACACACATAGGCAGCCCACTTGATGTGCTAGCCCCTCTTCGCAGGTGTGACAACCACAATGTCCCCAGATATTCCAAGTGCTGCCTGTGAATAAAATTCCAGAGCAGAAATGATTTTTCTCTTACTTTTATTAGGCATTGCTCTGTTCATTTCTAGCTTCTAGAACTGTTGAGAAGTCTGGTGCTGTTTTGTTCTGGACTTTTCATCCAAGAAGACATCAGAATGTTAGTGGAAAAGTGAAATTAAAGTATGAATTTATGTTGGGGCAGATTAATTGAAATCCATGCACCATTTTTTCATAATATTCATTTGCTGTGAACTTTTTGAATCTCCCTCGTATGTGGTGTTTTTCTTTTTTTTCTTCATTTTTTGGTGGCTTTTAGAATCTTCTCTTACACCTGTGCTCTGAAATTTTCAATAATGTGTCTTGGTTTGGGTCTTTTTTCATTCTTTGCTATTATCCTGTAGATCTTTTGAACCTGGAAAATTCTTAATTCTGGGAAATTTTCTTGAATTATTTAGTCAGTAATTTCTTACCTCCTATTTTCTGTTTCTTTTTCATGGTGCATCTTTTATTCAGATATTGCATATTATTTTATTTTATTATCTTACCTCTCATTTCTCTGTATTTTTTAAAAAAATAATTTGTAGGAGTTGCTAGTTTTTAGCTTCTACCTCTTCTTTTGGATTTAAAAAAATTGCTATATTTTCAGTTTCCAATAATTTTTTTTATTTAAAGAATTATTTTAACTTTCTCTCTTTCTTTCTCTCTTTCTTTCTCTTTCTCTTTTTTTTCTCTCTCTCACTTTCTTTTTTTCTCTCTCTCTTTCTTTCTTTCATCTGCCCAAGATTTTCTTTTTTAATACTGCATATTCTTTTTATACACCATTCCATTCTTATTTTATGGCTGTAACGTATTATCTCTTTAAAGGATGTATATGATGCCTCATTTTGAATAGAGTCTCCTGCTCTGAGTTGAATATAGTATTACTCACTCAGCGTAGCTCTGATAAGCCTTTAAGGATGAAATCTCCATTCCTCTTATGGGAGAGAGGCAATTAATCAACAATGTACATTTTTTCATTTTAGTTTGCTGTAGGGTGTGTATGCTCACTTGAAAGACAGAGGCAGGATGACCACAGCACAATCTCGTTTCCTCCAGCAGGACTTTTTAAGATGCATTTACATGTGCCCAGAGTGTTTTTCAAGCAGCAGCTCTAGGACTTGAATTATGTAGTCATGTGGGATCCAGTCACCTTAACCACCATACTACCTGGCTGGCCCACCAACTAAATTTAAAAGAGGATCTGACTTTCTATTTTGTAAAAATATATTTTACCCATTTCCTGTTACATTCTTAACTTCACTCCAGCTTCCAGTGGTCTTCACTACTCCCCTGGGCTATTAGGGGAACAGATAGGTTACTTCTTGGTTTTACTCCTTTCACGACTTAAGAATTCAGCTTGCTTGGTGTAGCTACTTACTCACTGCCCTTCCATTTGCTTTCCACTTTCTAGCATTTGTTGCTGTTTTCTTGTCTCCCATTTTCTTTGTCCTATAAGTTCATGTAATTTTTGTAAGTATTCAATGTATCATCTCTAAACAGAAGCCTACTGTGTTTCTTTAAAGTAAGAATAGGTTGATATTATCATTTGAAAGAATTACAGGAGGTTATCCATGGTTTGCATACTTGCTTAAGTACATTATAAATTAGACTAATGGCCTTTTGATAGTGATTTTTGTGAAGATATAAAATTAGTAAAATTTCTACAGCCTACTTTCACTAAGGTTCAGTATAATTAAAATATGCTGCTTGATGGCTTCGAAGGATAATCTTTTCTGTCTTTTCTTTTAAGTGGGAAAAACAAGGATGAACAATTTCCAATTACCTCAGCATGAAGCCTTTAACGATGAAGGTATTTCAAAGTAGTCACGTAACATGAAAGTATGAGATTCTATTATTTGATAGTTTATAATGGTATAATGATCTTACATTTAATTAGCACTTTATAATTTACAAATAGCTTCCACAGATATTTTTTCATTAGATGCTTTGAGAGGGCTGAAATTATCCCCAGTTTATAAATGAGTGCACTGGGACCTACTGCAGTGGAGACTCTTCTGTAGGACAAACGGATGAGAGACTATGCCCGGCTTCACAGCTGAAGCCAGTACTCCATTTTCCACCCTGTATAGCTCAGGGCTCAGAAACCTGGCCTAGTATGGTATCCCATACTTTTTTCAAATGCCTGAATATTCTTATCACTTTTTATGTCTCAAAAAAAATATAGCTAGGGAAAACAAACCTTTTTTCTGATGTAGTTCTCTTTCTGACAAAATGTTTGCTTCTAATAGTGGCAGGAGAAATTTATAATTCTGGATATGAGCAATTAATGTTACTATTTTAATCCATCCTTAAAAGTAAGGAATTACTGAATATGTAAGTTTTGAATAGGAAAATAAATTTAAATTTAGTATGTTATACATTACAAGTTCATAGACAGTAAAGATTTTCTATTCTGTTAGCACGTTTGGGACTTTTCTCAGAATTCACTAAATGAGAAAGCAAGGTGTTATGCAAACATCTGGCAATTTTGAATCCAGTTCTACTTTCTTTTTAATGGAAGAACAATATAAATAATCTTATAACAGATTTGCTTACTTAGAATGAAGGATTTCAGTAATAACAAAGGATAGTATATTAAAGTCAAACATTATTTCTATATTTTGTAAGATTACTTTAGAAATGTGATATAAATACTATGTTAAGGCGTGCCCTTTGTTTTTAAAGAGTTTAGAGAAGCTTTTATGTAGAATACCTGTGTTTTTATAGAAGGGCCAGATAGGATTATGAGCTATTTCCAGTTAATACTGAAATTATGAGATGTGTGTTTAAATTATGGGATTTCAGGAAAGAAAAAAATGTTCATTTGACATTAAAATGTTTGGCTTCTACTTATGTCTGATAAGAACTGGAAAATTACTGAGCTATCATGAAAATGTTAATATTTTACATTTTAATAGATTACCTTTTCTGATTGATCTAACATTAATATTATGAAGCTTGGGGACCAGCAGATGGTGTAATGGTTACGTTGCTGGACTCCCACATTGTCAACCACAGTTCAACTCCCAGGCCTAGTGGCTTGAAACTCTTACTGGGCATGTGTGTGTACATGGAGGAGAAGGGATTATGGCATGGCCATCCCCCACGGGGGATGATTTCTTGCTTTTGTCTCTCTGGCAAGCACACTCACCCTCTAGCAAAAATCTCTCTCTAAAAAAAAAAAAAAATGAAACTTGATGGTTTTAATATTCTGTTAATGTTATATAAAACACATTTTTAATAGATATTTTTATACCGAATATATCTTGGGATTCTTTCATTACAGATGAAGACAGATTGTCTGAGATTTCTGCTCGCTCTGCAGCTTCTAGTCTCCGAGCTTTTCAAACTCTGGCACGAGCTCAGAAAAGGAAGGAGAATTTCTGGGGCAAAACATAAATCTAGTTGAGTTGCTTTTATCTGGGGACTCATTGGCATAATTTCCCCTCATTGTTTACTTTGTTAAGGCTTTCTGACTGTTCACATTTTTTTCTGATGTTTATTACTTTGAAAAATTGCTTTTTTCAGTAGTCAGTCCAGTTTACTTGGAAATTTTTTAACATATGTTTATTCAAATTTAAGTTTTGAAGAATTAGTTTTACATCTATCCCAAAGTACAAAAATGTAGATTATATAGTTCTTCACATGTTCTAACTTTCATATTGGTGTCAGGGAAGCTGGTAGAATTATGAATTTTACTCACCTAGAGACTATTACACGAAGTTCAAGTGAAGAATTAAAGAGCCAGATGTGGAGTATGTATTCCCCTCAGATTGGCTACATGTATCTTTCTAATTGTAAATGTCATACAATGAATTTATTATTCCTTTAACTTTTGCCGAAGTGTTTCTTTTTATTTTAGTACCTTCTGTATGTGGTTGCAGTGTTAAGATAAATGTAATTTGGAAATTACCAGCTGTATATATTTTTCTTATTTATGTAACGAAATTTGCTGAGGGAGGATATGTATATTTTTTGACCTTTGTGTGTATTCTATTTGTATAATGACCTTGGCTTACATTTGAATAATGTCTGGATTTTGAAAAATTATTTGTATAATGGCAAATTAAAAATTTGTAGACATTTTGAAATAAAAGATTGATCATGTGTGTTTGGCTTCTTCAGAAAGTTTATTACACAGTCATGTTGGGCATGTGGACTTTCATGCCCCAAATTCCTATAGGGTGGCCTATGTTGCTTAGAAAACAAGTGACTAATCTGTTCAAAAGTGCTTAGTTTGGTCAGAAGCGCTTTTGTAAACCATTAGCTCACAGTACTTTAGTTTGTTAAAGATCTTATGTTATTGTGAGGTTGTGAAGAACTGTAGGCACACATTTCCCTGCCTTCCAGTGACCTTTTCAAGCTGTTCATTAAGAAAACTACTGAGGAGCCAATCAGTGTGATGGTGGGTAAGGTGACCTGATCCCACGTGGATGGCTGTGCGTTTGAATCCTGGACCCAGTAGCTTGAAAAAAAAAAAAAAAAAAAAAGCTGGGCTTGTGTGTGTGTGTGTGTGTGCCCAAAATCCCAAAAGAAATAAAGGAAGGATTGTGGTGTGACCTTCCCCTTTGGAGGGGATACTTTCTTACTTTTTCTCTCTGTCTCTGGTGAGTGCATGTGCTTTCTAGGATAAAAAATAAATAACTAAGGGGCCCAGCCATGTGGAGCAAGTTGTAGGGCATTGCTGTGTGAGGCCAGAGCCACACGAGAGGCCTAAGTTCAAATCCTAGGTCAATCTGAGTAGGTCAGATGTAGTATATGTCTGTAATCCTAGCTAAGTGGTAAGCTGGGGCAGAGGATCATAATGATGAGTCTGTCAGGGGCACCTTTGTCTCCTCCCCTGCCACACACATTCTCTCTCATTAAAAAAAAGTTATTAAGGCACTAAACATGGAATAAAAATGTGCAATTAGTGTATGACTGGGTTTTAGAATAAGTTGGCTTCTATATAAATGTTCTGAGATGTATTAGTTGTGAAATAAGTTTGGAACTTACTGTCCCTCTAGAAACTTTGAGTTGTCACGTTCTTTGAAAGTTGGTTCATTTAGCTGGTTATGATAGTTTTCAATGGTTGGTCACTGTTCTATGGTGAAAAATCAGCTAGTTTGCAGGAATCGTGGATAATTTATAGTCTATCTTCCCTAAACTACAGACTAAAAATCTTGTACATACAGGGAAATGAATCAAACTGTATGAATTTATTAGTTGTTAGATGGATTAGGGTATGGCTCTCTTGGGCCCAAGGTCCTGACCCCAGTGTCTGTGTGATAATTTAACCCTCCTCAGTGACCAGAGGAGTGAATGGTGTGAGGGATCAGTACTTTCCATCATTTCTCTAAGAGCAACACAGGCATGCATTTGTTTTTATTAAAGTTTATTTCTTGAGAGAGAAGAGAGGGAGGCATTCCAAAGGGATCTTCATGGCATTTTCTGTCTCCAGCCTCAGCAAGCCCCGATGATGGGCACATGTATATGAACCTGGCATGTGCAGGGAAGCCTTGGGAGAAAACCTGGGATCTTACCTGTGTGGCTGGTATGCTGTGCCACCATCTGGTTCCAGAGAGGGTATGCATTCCAGTTGGTGGGTAAGTACTCTTAGCTACATGAGAACTGCCCCTGGAGATTTGCTAGTGTTTAGGAGCTGGGGTTTCTTTTGTCTTTTTTTAAAAAAATTATTCAATTTTATTTATTCATTTTATTTTAATTTGACTAGAGAGGGACAGATACACACACACACACAGAAAGGAAGCAAGCCGCCAGGTCTGGGACTCAACCATGGTTGGCCATGTGGGAGTCCAGTGCCTTTAATCACCAAGCCACCTGCCAGCCCCCAGGAGCTGGTATTTCTAATTCAATGTTTAAAAATTACTTTTATTAAGGTGTTCTTTTATGTGAATAAACTGCAACCCTTAAAAAAATGACAACTCTGCCAATTTGCACAGATGTATATATCTGTGAAATCAACACCACAATCTACATCTCCATCACTCCAAAAGTTTCCTCATTTTCCTTTGCAGTCAAACTGTCCTTGCACCCCTGGTCCCCAAGGTAACCACTAACCTGCTGTTGGCACAAGTGGGTTTGCAAGAATTTTATCTAAATGGAAGCGTTTTGTGTCTGGCTTTCAGTCAGCATAAAAACCTTGTTTTGCTGAGCATGTTCTATTTTATTCACCCTCTGGACTTGCCAGTTGTTTCCAGTTTAGGGCTCTAGTGAATAAAGCTTACAGTATTTGCATGCAAGTCTTTGTGTAGACAGACACACATTTTCATTTCTCTTTGGAAAATATCTAGATAACTCAGTTTTTATTCATCTTCGTTATAACTTTGACTCTACATATATGCCAAAACCAATATGATAAACTGTGGTTGGTCTTTTTGTCTCAGTTGGTATTTCACAAATCAGTCTTGTGAGTGAAGAACAGAATCTTAATGGATATTTTCCCCAGAATGCACACACTTAAGCTTTCTGCTTTCCCTCTCCCTCATCTTCACCCCATGCAGAAATTCCCAGTGTGTCCCTGGTTGAAAACACAAATAAAAATGCACATATGCACGTATACAGGAGGTTTCTATTGTGTGTGTGAATTTTCTCACATATATGGATTCTTTATGGGATCCTGAACACCAAGAAAAGAACCTTTGAAAGATAATTTTGAGGATTAAGGATAAAAAACTTGAGAAATACACTTAGTCCATGTAAGAAATGATACCATATGATTTAAGCATAAATATCCTCATTTTATAGATGGGATAAAAGAGATGTGTGTAAGATCTCACAGACGGTGAATTAAATTTAGGTCTTCTTACTCAAAATCTACCTATGCTATCTCCTTTGAAGTTCATGCTAAATTTGTAGGTCCTGCTGTGATTCAATTTTTAATCTTGTTGATTCATTTGGGAGTTAATCTTTTCATTTTGCCTTCTTGGAAAAGAAATGTCTACTTTTCTAATGGGAGGGGGAAGTATGTGGGCATTGGGATTATTGAGCAAATGGGTTGAATCAGAATGAAAGTAAGTTAGCGTTGAAATGAAGTTTGTCCTTACATAGCACAGTGTTGAGGTTGGCTACCCAGGCTCAGCGGTGGATTGTGTACCTTTGCTGTAGATGTATGTGCACATACTAGATGTCCAAAAAATATTTATCCTGATTTCTAGACGTTAGCCAAATGAACAAATAATCCAAAATTGTAAATAATCCTAGAATCATTTAGATTTGGTTTTGAAATATGTTTTTTGTACTTTCACATGTGATGGTAGTAGTCATCTTAGCATGTTCAGGGTCCAGTCTCTGTCAAACCACCGTCATGGCTCAGTTTCCCTAAGTGATTCTACTGCACAAAGACCTCTCCAGGCAAATGACCAGTGCCCATTAGTAGATAGTTCAGGATATGTCAAACTGGCTTTGGTTACGTCATTGCTCTGAGAAACCAGCTTGCATCTCCAGTCAGACTAGTGGATTAAAAGTGACCAGTGGCCTTGTTAGCTCTGTGTTGGTGAACTTTCATGCTAATGTTGACCCTGCACTCCATTTTAACCATATGTCTTTCTTCTATGGTGAGTGGAAGCACAGAAAAACTCAGCCCTTTGCTGTCAGGATCAAAGGGGTCACTTGCCTATCCCATTCCCCCTGCAGATAAGAGAAATAAAGAACAGTCATCTTAAAGATGGCGTTCATTTCTTTACGTGTTCCCTCCACTAGTCTCTTTCATTGTGCCCTAGACCCGTACAGAGTATCTCCTTAGGAACTGAGTGAATGATTGAGTCTATAGGGGACCCTGCTTTTGGGAGTCAGAGCACGAGACCAACCAGTAGAGCAGTGTGTCACTCTGGTGGCATGCCCCTTGTACGTGGGTTTGGCATTGTCTGCGTTGGACTAGAATGAAACGTGTCAGGCTATCACTGCTCACACAGTTTTTTAATAAGAAACCTTTATCAATGGCGCATATTTGGATTCTCTGTTTTTAAAACCTTCTGAACCATGATATGGAACCGGCAGAGCAGGCTGTGGCTATTGATTTCAGCATGACCGTCAACATTGCTATTCAAGAAATTAAAATGTACGTCCATTCCAAGTTGTAAATACTAATCTTTTTTACCTCAATAAAAAGACCGTGGGACCGGTAGTTAGTGTAATGGCTATGTCACTGTACTACCATGGTTCGAGTCCCAGACCTGGTGGCTTGAACTCATGCCGGGCGCATGTGCATGCGTGCCCAAGATCCCAAGAGGAGAATGGAGGAGAAGGGATTGCTGCGTGGACATCCCTCCCGGGGGGTGATTTCTCGCTTTCTGTCTCTCTGTCTTTCTGGCAAGCACGCGTGCGCGCGCCCTATAGCACAAACCTCTCCAAAAGAAAAAAAGAAGAATAAAAAGACCATTAACTTAAAAAAAAAAAAGAATCCCCATGGATTCAAACCACATAATAGACAATTTAGATAATACTGAAACATCGTTGCATTTCTTCCTTATGCAGTCTATCCCATTATAATACGCTGGAGCTGGTTCATGGATCAATTATCACATGTACAGGAATGTTGTGAGCAGGTTGTTAAATAATCAAAAGTTTGGCATTGGTGAGTGTATTTACATCACTGAAGTCAGCAAACAGTGTAAGTCAGGGCTTTTCACCTTTACTCCACAGGTGGTTTGCAGGCCACTGCTGCAGCCTCTAGATGAAGCTCTTTCCTTTGCTTTCCGCATTGTCTCCCTGATGGAGAAGGTGATCTCCAGAAAGGAGACGAGAGGTAGCTCAGGATGAGCTGCTCGAGATTTATGATGCCATTCACATCTTCCTGGACTTAAAAAAAGAAAGTAGTTGGGTTTAGTTTCCGTTTTTTGGCTGGGTGTATCTAGAAAATAAAACCAAGTCAGAAATAGCAGATAATAGAGTTGCAGAGGGAGACTACCCATGACACATCTGTAAAATTACCCAGAGATGCTATTATGTATGCATAATCTTCCAGGGAATTCTGGTATTTAGGTGGTTCAAGAACCTCTGGATTGGTGTTACAGTTACCTGTGGTCTAATGCCGAGCCCATGATGAGCAAGCACTTAAATTTTGAGCTTGTGTAGCTGAAGAGAATAGGACAATAGGTAACTTGGCCATTTAGGGTTTTTTAATTTTTATGATTTGATTTCAAGATGAGATGGGAGGGACTAACAGTTGGTGTAATGGCTATGTGGCTGGACTCCCACGTAGGTGACTCTGGTTCGAGTCCCAGACCTGGTGGCTTAAATTCACGCCCGGTGTGTGTTCATGGGTGCCCAAGATTCTGAGATGAGAAAGGAGGAGAAGGGATTGCAGCGTGGCCATTCCCCCCTGGGGGTGATTTCTTGCTTTCTGTCTCTCCATCTCTCTCTGTTTTTCTGGTGAGCACACAGGCCTTATAGCAAAAACCTCTCCAAGGGGTAAAAAAAAAGAGATGGCAAAACGTCTGTAAATGTTTTATATGTGCTACTTGAATGTTACTGCATTTGAAATATTAGTTTTATTATGATGGTAATTTTTCATTAAAACTATAGGAATAAAGGCTTGTTTTAGAAAGGCTAGGTTAAGGTTACTTGGCAGGAGACAAAGTATCCTGAACTCGTGGCATCTCTCCTCACAGACTATCAGTTATGACCTACATTCAGCTCGCACAGGCAGTGTTGGGTAGGGGCGCTGAGATGATCTATTTCCGTTATGTGGTAAAGCAAAAAAGGACGCTGACTGCAGTATTGTGACTCAGCTACTCTAGGAGGTGGAAGGGACTACCTGACATACGCAGACCATGTTAGCGTAACCATGAATTGGAGATGTTATCAGCAATGAGTCAGGAAATGCAGAGATCAAGGACCCATGATAATTACTGATGAAAGGAATGATAGGCCTTGTCGGTCCCTGGATGAATGTATGCCCAGTAGCAAAGATTTCCTATGTTTGCTGCAAGTTATTATTTTGAAAGATATGTTAAAGAAAACTCAGTTTTGTAATTTCAAGAAGAAAATATAAACGTATCTAACTGCTTCCCATTGTGCAAAAATGTAGATGTCTTATAATATCACTTATAGTCAGAGTTTGGGCATCTTACTTAGGAAAACGTTGCCCACAGTAAGTACCTTAGCATTTGATATTCCCATCAAAAAATTATTCAGGTCAAACAGTGAAAGTTCTGGAGAAACAAATGAACAGAATTAAATAACAAGTAAGTTGAAAATAGGTTGCATGACAGTACTAACTTTTGTTTCATAAACAACTAATGAAACAATGTGATAGAATAATAATGTGATAGAATTTAACTAGTAATTTTGCAAAGATGAAGCATCCAGAGTGTTTCTCTAATCAGAGAACACAGAGTTGGCACTAATCAATGCTCTGATAAGTCTGATCACTTATTTACTGTGGAATAGCTAAGTCATAGAATCAACCAAAGAGTCCAATAACAGATGAGTGGACTAAAAAAATGTGATGCATACATTAAATATTAGGTGGCTATTTGGAGAATTTTATTCCCAAATTCTTGATTTATAAATAAGGCAAGATTAGACAAAATTGTAATGAATGTTAATCCCAAAATTTCTTAAAAATATTATCATGTAACTATTTGACTGTGTATAGCTTAACTCATTGAAAGTTAAGGGCTTGCAAGTAAAATTGTAATAATGTTATCTTAAAAAAAGAAAACAATTACTATAAATTGTAGCTGCCAAAACTTTAAAAGCATTATGGATGAATGCTCTAAGAACATGTCGGTTAAAGATGTGGCGATCAACAAATTTGTTTATGTTCATTTTTATAGTTTGGAGAGACAAAAAGTATAGAAGTAGTGACTAATATATTAACTCATGTAGTTCTTTAATTGCTACTTAATTAAATAAGATAATAAAGATAAAACTTAGAAACAGTGAATCTTTTTGATTGGAGAACTTCCCAGGAAAACACTGACGTTCTTTACAGATTAGTGGCTATTTTTATTCATTTATTCAAACTTCATGTAAAAATCCTACAAATGCATTCTGCTATGTACACCGCATTAATCTTAGCTTTTCTCTCAGTAGTAATCCATTTAACCTCAACAATTGTAAATTTCAAAAAAAAAATGACTAGATATCTAGCTATTATGTTTTGTTAATTTCATATAAGAAGGATCATTTCCACTGTGCTTCATGGACTTTCAGATTTTCTGTGACAAGTAATTTCCACTTCCTCCTCTCAGAAGGACAGCATAGCCAGTGAGTCTTAGTTTTCCCTTGTCAGGCTTCCTTTGTTAACCTTTCTTTCCTAATTGCTAATAACAAAAAGTCCATCTAAGCCACAGTAAATACATAATATATGTATTTTGTGTGTACACAAGTACCTGTTTGCATGTGTGTTGACGAGAAATAACAATGACATACTATTATGATAATAATAATATGATGTCATTTACTGAGTTTCTTTTTTCTTTTTGAGACTTTTTTGCTGTAGGTCATGTTTGCTCACCAGGAGACAGAGAGAGAAAGAACGTGAGTAATTACCCTCCAAGGGGGAATGACCACGCTGTAATCCCTGTTCCTCCATTCTCCTCTCAGGGTCCTGGGCATGCATGCACACACGCCTGGTGTGAGTTTCAAGCCACGGAATCTAGGACTCAAACCATGGTGGGCCGTGTGGGAATCTAGTTCCTTAACCACTATGCCACCTGCTGCCTTCCCCCACCCCCAGGTATTTTTTAATGTGCACTAAGAGTAAGATAAAAATAGAACAAACCATGGTGGGCCGTGTGGGAATCTAGTTCCTTAACCACTATGCCACCTGCTGCCTTCCCCCACCCCCAGGTTTTTTTTTTAATGTGTACTAAGAGTAAGATGAAAATAGAATAAACCTTACATGCTTTCCCCTCTGTCAAGCCAACCTGCTTTAAAGAACGTTTGCCCTATTTTTGCCCTCCGGTTTTCCATGAGAAATGTGGCACACATTCCCTTGGGTCCAAGGCCACAGTTACCCTAGGATCCTAGAAGTTACCTTCTCCCTGGCCTTTACAGGGTGTCTCCAACCCAGGTGTAGCAATGACACAGTCAAATGTGGCTAGAATATATTCACTTACCGTATTTTTCTCTAAATGAATGATTTCATCTCCATGAGTCTTCTGACAATAGGTTTTCTTTAATAATCTTAGCAAGACCACAAAGGAACTGGAAAAATACCAAACTGCCAAAAAGGTTCATTTTAAACAGAGGCGACACCTTTGGATCAGACATAGGATGTAGTTTTGTGACTGTTAACTGTATGTTCCTAGCAAGTTACCTAACTTCTCTGAACTTCAGTTGCTGAATATGTTAACTAGGAATAATTATAAATTGTCTCAAATGGTGGTTGTGAGAATGAAATAACTTTGTGTACATGAAGCTCTTAATACTGCTAGGCAGTAAGAGCTCAACAACTGCAATGCATATGCATATTGTATTTTCTATCTTATGTTCTTTTTTTTTCCCAATATTTTTTAAACTTTTTTTTTATTTACTCATTTGTTTGTTGTGATGTTCAAGCTGCCCGGTCTTGGCTCAAATCTTGGTCAGCCATGTGAGAATTCAGCACTTCAACCACCATGCCATCTGTTGGCCCTCATTTTATGGGAGGTTAGGAATGCTGGGAAGAATAAAAAAATATTTTAAATGAGTATTTTTTACAAATGTAACTGTAGGGGCCGGCGGGTGGCATGATGGTTAAGGGTACTAGATTCCCACACAGCCAACCGTGGTTTGAGTCCCAGGCTTGGTGGCTTACTTTCTCACTTTCTCTTTCTCTCTCTGTCTCTGTGTCTGTCTGGTCAAATTAAAAATTAATAAGAAGTGGAATTAAATATAAATAACATAAAAAAATGTAACTATAACATCAAATGAGACACAGGTAGGTGGGGCAGTGGCCCAAAGGTCAGGAGGGCCAACCCTAAAAGGTGTACGATGGAGCACTGATGTGTTTTTGTCTGGACCCTGAGCTAACTCTCAAAGTATTCACTGGTGCACAGTAGGCATCTTCCCCTCCTGGGGGATTGGCTAAGGGCTGGAAATGATGGTATAGTCCTTGGGCTGAGAGTGTTGGCAGGGGGTACTGGGAGCTGAGAAGGACATAAGTTCTGTGCAATGCAGTAAAATATTATTTTGATATAGTAAATGAGGAAATACTGTCTAAGGGGCTTGGCCTTAAAAGTACAACTCTACGGCATTGCTCATGAGATTGGTTCGTACCAGGAAATGTTCCACTTGCTTATGTGAGATAGCGAGATTTAAATGAAATGAGCCTGAAATGATTAGATCAAACCGAAAGAAATTTCTGTTGATGTAAGTAAAGAATAGTCAAATATTAGCAATGGATGTAGTTCACACTGTTGATTAAATTAAAGTAATTCCAGGTTAATTTTTCTTTCTTCCCAAAGTAGAACTGCATAAAAATATCGTAATAATTCCATAATACATATAGGAGGAGGAGTCTGCACCATCTTGCACTTACTGTGCTTTCATGGTGCTCCCAGTTCTTGTCTGTATATTACTCATTCATTTAGTACCAAATAAATACTCATGAATTCATTTAGTACCAAAATAACCATAGATTCTGGAGGAAGACCCTTGGGTAGGCCATGCCAATTGTGCTTGCACTGCTAGAAGAACTTTACATTTTCTTTTTGGATGAGAAAGAGAGTGTGAGCAGTTCAAACAAGTAGTAGGACTTAAGGACTGAAATAAAAATTTAAATAAGACACTTAAAAAGAAAGAACTATTTTAAAAATATTTTTACTGTAGTGTACATATGCTTGTTGGAGAGTCTCAGAGAGATAGAGAGAGAGAAAGGGAGAAGTCACCCCCCAAGGGGGATGGCAACACTGCAATCCCTTCTCCTCCATTCTCCTCTCAGGACTTTGGGCATACATACACACATTCCTGACATGAGTTTTAAGCCTCTGGACCCTCCCCATCAGGGAGTCCAGTGATGTACACCTTTAAGCCATCTGCTGGTCCCCCAAAGAAAGAACTATTTGTATAGAATGCTCTATACAAATGATCTTGCCACCCATGAAGTGAGCACTACTCTTCCTCATTCTTCAGAGAAGGTCCCTGAAGGGACAGGTTCAGAAATGTTTTGAGGTTCACAAAACTAGCAGGGGACAGAGGAAGTATTTAAGGTGAGATTGGTCCAGTCCTGGGCTCCATATGGAACAATGCAGCTACTCTATCCCAGTGCTTTTTCCAAGCAACCTTTTCAAACCCATGCAGCCTCCTCCGTCTTCTCTGATACTTTAAATGGTCTCACTAAGAACTTGAGAAACCTCCTTACTCGCATGTCAGTCATGATGCTGCCAATATTTGAGAATACAACATTATCAAAGCACTTGTGAAATTAGGTCAATCAAGTAGTATTGATTCCAGTAAAGGTCTTACTAAATTCGATCCTCATAAATGGCAAATAAATGGTGAAATGGCAATAGAACATACCACCAGAGGTGCGTATGCTCCATTTCCCTAAATTGGATTTTCAGATTACACCAGCATCTTAGAACTTGCATTCCAAGCTCTTGTGAGACATCTTGCAGAAGAAAGCAGATCAACACCTCTGCACGAATGTGGCAATGAAACGATTTCTCTGGGGAGTGGCTCAATTCTTAGTCACCAAGTACGGAATTCACTGAGCCCTTTGTGCAGTACAGATATTACTGTTATCATGAACAATGGGATGGAGAAAATGGAAAAACCAGGCTCATTACTAAACAGTTAAAGCCAAGCTGACTGTTTGGCACCTGTGTTGAAAAGATTTCCCGGGACCAGCAGTTAGCGTAATGGCTATGTCACTGGACTCCCATGTAGTCGACTGCGGTTCGCGTCCTGGACCTGGTGGCTTAAAACTCACACCGTGCGCATGTGCGTGTGTGCCCAAGATCCCGAGAGGAGAACGGAGGAGAAGGGATTGTGGTGTGGCCATCCCCCCTGGGGGGTGATTTCTCACGTTCTATCTCTCTGTCTCTCTCTGTCTGTCTGGCGAGCGCATGTGCCCGATAGCAAAAACCTCTCCAAAACAAAAACAAAACAAAAACAAAAACAAAAAAATGAAAGATTTCCTGAAGCAAAAGGATTTAACAGATTTTAAGGAACTGGCTGAGTTTCCTCAAAGATTTCCAATCTTAGTTTCTATTTTCCACTACACGTGGTTCAATTGCTATTAGTGGCCCATTTTTGGCTGTGAGAGGTAGGCCTCCAGGCCTGCACATGAAGAGTCAGTTTGCGGGAAGAGTTGTCACACTCACGAGCGCACTTCCACATATGTGCACACTGTCACACAATGGCTCCAGTTGGAGCTTTGCAAATGAGGATTTTACTCACTTCATTTAAAATTCGTGCTACAATGAAAAATAAAATAAGGAGATAATGAATATATCTGGAATCGCTCCTTAAAACTGCATTGACTATGCATGATCTTTTGCCTAGTGTGATTTAGAACAAAGGCCCCTTTTAGTACAAAAAGATGATACATAGATTTTAATTTAATTATTTATTTCTGCCATGCATGAGAAAGACAGAGTGAAAGAGAGAAAGAACAGGTTTCTCTAGCAGGATCTTCATGACCCACCCCTAACCTCAGTCAGCTTGGATCATAGGCATGTTTCACACCAGGCATGTGTAGGGAGGCCTCTGGACTTGAACCCAGACCCTTCCCATGTGGGTCAGCCTCTCTGTGCCATCGTTGGCCCCTAGGCCAAACAATATCAAAGGCCACGATTTACTAAGCACTTACTATGTGTCAAACATCATGGGCAGTGCCTGTATGTAGACGATTGTAGGTAATCCTCCCTATCATTACCTGTATTTTACAGGTGAGGAAACTGAGTACCTCAGCCGAGTTCACATCTGATATAAAAGGACACAGAGGGCCAGGACCAATGTCTAATGGACTTTGGAGACTCAGTCTTGAGTGCCATGGTATATTGCCTCGTAGACAAAATGAAACCAATATGCAACCAGGCTGAATCCACAGACTGTGTCCCCTGACTTCAGCTCTCCCGCACGGTTAGTGCAGATTCCCTGTCTTGGGTGAGTGAGGACAGTGGTTATTCATCCCCACCACACTCCCAATACTCGTACATCCTGCCTTCCCTTCAACTAGGAAGTTTGCTTTTGATTCCTTTCTGTGCTGGGAGGTCCTTGAATAAGACTGTTCGACAAGTAGGAACTTGTCTGTTGTGTTATGACAAGAAAAAAGAGCCATTCAATAAACTGACCCTGGGGAAGTAGCGTTCTGCAACCTTGGACAGCCTTTATCTGGGAATGTGCATTACAGTAAGGGGAAGAGACAGGTGCATGGGGGGTGGGTGGATGCTTAAGTCTTTATTTCTTATTCTATGCTCATGTTCTCTTTAAAATTTTACTTCATTTTTTGAATAAATAACATTGATAGGGTTTGAAATCAGAATAATATATATAGTGTTTATATATATATATATATATATATATATATATATATATATATACACATATGTGCGTGTATATTTATATATACATTATCCGTACAAATTAGTAAGCAGTTTTTCTATTTTTTAAAACATTTCATGTATTAATTTCTTTTAAATGAAAATATAGACACCTACAAATGTGGTTGTTTTTTATGTTTTTTTTTTTTTTTCGTTTTCTCACATTGAAGCTGCTGTCCCCTTCCCTTTTAACTTAAGACATCCCAGCGAACTTTCCATAGGAATGCAGAGATGTCTACTTTCACCCTTTACAGCTGCATAGTATCCTGTTGTGTGGTTGTGTTTATCTAACTAGTCTCTTTTATAGGCATTCAAGTTCTTTGTAACTTTGTGATCACAAAAGCACTGCAATGCATAAACCTGTACACATGATGTTTTTTCTTCTGTAGCTTTGCCTGCTGGATACATTCCCAAAAGTGGGAGTGCTAGGTGAAGGATAAATAAACTTCTGATCCTTACTGCCAGTTGTCCTTCACAGATCTCTCCTGCCAGCAGCATTAGATACGGGAGCCCTCTTTTCCATTGTCCTGCCCACAGAGCGTGTGGTCTCACTCTTGGATTTTTGCCAATCTGATAGCGAGAAATGGTTTCCTAGTACAGTTCTGATTTGCAGTTGTCTTTCTGTGACTGAGGTTGAGACTCTTTTCATATGTTTAAGGGCATTTGTATTTATTTCCTTTCTGTAATAAGTACTGTACTGGGGAGATTATATTGCCTGAACTGTGAATTCCACTTGCTTGCTGGTTTGCCGCTGTCTTTTGACTTTGTTTTGCCTTTTTAATGATATCATGAGTACCATTGTTCTGCCATTAAAAGAGCTTTTGTTTGTTTATGTAGCTTAGAGCGTTAGTATCTACTCATGATCTCTGCATTTGAACGCAGAGATTAGACCTTTCTTATTCTGGTGTTAGCTGTGTTTTATCATATTTTCAGTTTCCTCCCCCCCCCCATGTTTAAATCTTTGATTTATTTATAGTTTACCCTCATGGGTATTACTTTAGTGAAGGATCTCATTTTGCCTTTTTGCATCTAATTCCCAACACTGCTTTATGAAGAAGTCCTCCACGCCACTGATTTAAGATGCTGCCTATACCATATGCCAGGTCCCGGTAGGGATTTGGTCCTAATTCTGACTTTGTTCTTTCCATCCGTCTCTTTGTGGATTCATCTAGTAACACCATGCTGCTTTAACTGTTGAGATGTTTTAAAAAGTGACATATTTCTTTTAGGGAAAAGATGAAGTCCTTCTGTTAATGCTTTTAATGAGAAGAAAAACAGCCCTTGCAACTCTCTGGAGCATAAGCGCCTCACCTTCTTATATGTCCCTGTGCATCAATTGCAGGGTCCCCCCATCGTGAATCCCCTTGAGAGGCAAGCGGCCATGGCTGCTTCTGTGCCTGCCACCAGATGAGGTGGCATTTTTACCTCCTCATTTACCAGCGAGCATGAGGAGTGTGTGGTCCTGGGGGTGTGAAGGGACGCAGTCTCCTGTTGAAGCAATCCCAGGATAGGAACTTTGTGGGAGGAGCACTGAGAAACCACGGCAGGACCTAGAGTTGAAAGTGTGTGCTTGATGCCTGTCTCTGGGGATTCTAAACATTTTGCTCTTGGACTTTTCAAAAGATGCTATCAATTTAGATTCTGGAGAAGATAAAGAAATGTCCCCTGAACGTTGGCTAATGAGCTGCCTAAACCATTCATCTTGTCCATCCGAAAGCAAAACCATTGTGTGGGAGGCTTTTAGCCTTGTCTTTAAGCAGGATGATCAGACCCAGTGATTCCCATTTCCAAGCAGGGTATATAGAGCCATGTGTAATGAAGAGGAAGTGTATATGTAACATAAACCAATCTCTGAATTTCCCAGAGGTGTACCCAATCCGAGGCTGTCTCTTCATTCAGCTACCAGAATACCATTATGAGTCTGCTGCTGGGCTTGCCCGCACGCATCTCTTTAAATCCTCGTGCAGCCTGGATGGAGTTGCTCCAAAGAGCTGAGTAACTCACAAACCACGTTCACAGCAGGAGTGGGGCAGAGCTGTTCGTGCGTGCCTGTGAGAATGTGGGCCACCTGGGCAGGGAGGCGGGAGTGGGCAGGAAACTCTCTGTTCTTGATCCTGAAAACTCTGAGTCATTTTCTTTCTCAGTAGGTTGGTGTGTTATCAATCCCTAGAGTACCTGCGGTTTGTTTTTAGCATACCTCAACACCCCCTGCCCCTGCAGTAGGAATGCCTATTTCTTCCCATCACCTTCTCTTTCTCCCACTTTACAGCAGCGATTCTGGCATCTCCCATTCTCCTGGTGTTTGAAGAAACCTTCAACAGCTGATCGGGGTGTGGTGGGCATCTGCACACAACTCGTTTCATTCACTGGCCGGAGAGCCACGAACCTCCTGCTCACACAACACTGTACAGCCCAGTTCTAACTGCTGTGGGCTTTTCTCTATAGGCGTTTCGAGTGTTTCATGTATTTTTCTCTTAACAAAAATAATATATACTTCGGATAAAGTTTACACACTGTAGAAATATTTTCTGCTAAAAGCGAAGGTCTTTGTGATTCTGCCTTGCAGAGAAAAACTTAACAGGCTAGTGAATTCCCAGTTTCTTTCAATAGTTATGCCAGCCAGATGATTCTAATTTTACAGAAATGGGGTCATGCTCTTCACACTGTTTTATGTTTTTCTTTCTTCTCCTACGAAGCCTACCTTGCCTCTAATCTCTGTTGTAATGGCAGGACAAAATACGTTAGCTCCACTCATGTCTGTGTATCGCCTCTCCTTGGCGCCATGGTGTAGAAGAGTATGAGTCTGCCGCTAGCTAGCTGCCTGACGAAGGACACATTGCCCAACCTATTTTGGCCTCAGTTTTCTCAGTTCTAAAATTAGGAGTCTGGGCATGTGATCTTGGAAGCTCCCTCTAGCTCTATTGGATGAAGCCCCATGAGAACAGGTACGAGAGGAGCACCCGCTACGTTGTAGGCACTGTGTTGATGCCGAGGGAGCTGCAAAGCTCACAAGAGAAGAAACGCCCTATCTCCACAGTACTTCTGTCTCAGTGCTGAATGCATTCCCTTTTGCATAGTGCGACCCAGCTTCCCAAAGTACCTCTGACTCCTCTCTCTCCATTTCTTCACCTCCGACACATAGCAAATAAGCTCTTGCTAGGACCGCTCCCATGAGAGTGCTCTAACAAATGTAAAAAATGACCATCTGTTCGCAACAGCCATTGGATTCTACTCAGTCTTCATTTTGTTTGATGTCTGTGTAGAATGTGACACTAGTATTTTTTGCCTCCTATTTCTTTTTTTTAAAGAATTATTTTACTTAACTTTATTTATTATTATTGTCATTATTATTTTCCAGCAATCCCTAGAGTACCTGCGGTTTGTTTTTAGCATACCTCAACACCCCCTGCCCCTGCAGTAGGAATGCCTATTTCTTCCCATCACCTTCTCTTTCTCCCACTTTACAGCAGCGATTCTGGCATCTCCCATTCTCCTGGTGTTTGAAGAAACCTTCAACAGCTGATCGGGGTGTGGTGGGCATCTGCACACAACTCGTTTCATTCACTGGCCGGAGAGCCACGAACCTCCTGCTCACACAACACTGTACAGCCCAGTTCTAACTGCTGTGGGCTTTTCTCTATAGGCGTTTCGAGTGTTTCATGTATTTTTCTCTTAACAAAAATAATATATACTTCGGATAAAGTTTACACACTGTAGAAATATTTTCTGCTAAAAGCGAAGGTCTTTGTGATTCTGCCTTGCAGAGAAAAACTTAACAGGCTAGTGAATTCCCAGTTTCTTTCAATAGTTATGCCAGCCAGATGATTCTAATTTTACAGAAATGGGGTCATGCTCTTCACACTGTTTTATGTTTTTCTTTCTTCTCCTACGAAGCCTACCTTGCCTCTAATCTCTGTTGTAATGGCAGGACAAAATACGTTAGCTCCACTCATGTCTGTGTATCGCCTCTCCTTGGCGCCATGGTGTAGAAGAGTATGAGTCTGCCGCTAGCTAGCTGCCTGACGAAGGACACATTGCCCAACCTATTTTGGCCTCAGTTTTCTCAGTTCTAAAATTAGGAGTCTGGGCATGTGATCTTGGAAGCTCCCTCTAGCTCTATTGGATGAAGCCCCATGAGAACAGGTACGAGAGGAGCACCCGCTACGTTGTAGGCACTGTGTTGATGCCGAGGGAGCTGCAAAGCTCACAAGAGAAGAAACGCCCTATCTCCACAGTACTTCTGTCTCAGTGCTGAATGCATTCCCTTTTGCATAGTGCGACCCAGCTTCCCAAAGTACCTCTGACTCCTCTCTCTCCATTTCTTCACCTCCGACACATAGCAAATAAGCTCTTGCTAGGACCGCTCCCATGAGAGTGCTCTAACAAATGTAAAAAATGACCATCTGTTCGCAACAGCCATTGGATTCTACTCAGTCTTCATTTTGTTTGATGTCTGTGTAGAATGTGACACTAGTATTTTTTGCCTCCTATTTCTTTTTTTTAAAGAATTATTTTACTTAACTTTATTTATTATTATTGTCATTATTATTTTCCAGCTCGATCGGAGAGATAGATAGAGAGAGAGAGAGAGAGAGAGAGAGAGAGAAAGTGAGAAAGCAAGCCACCAGGTCCGGGACTTGAACTCCCACTTGGCCATGTGGGAGTCCAGCACCTCTAACCACCATGCCACTTGCCAGCCCCTTTTTCCTCCTATTTTTATGGTCTTCTTCCACACTGATTTCTCTCTCTCTCTTTTTTTTTTTTTTGAGAGGTTTTTGCTATAGGGCATGTGCGCTCGCCAGACAGACAGAGAGAGAGAGACAGAAAGCGAGAAATCACCCCTAGGGGGGATGGTCATGCTGCAATCCTTTCTCCTCCATTCTCCTCTCAGGATCTTGGGCATGCATGCACACACGCCCGGCGTGAGTTTTAAGCTACTGGGTCCGGGACACGAACCGCGGTCGACTACGTGGGAGTCCAGCAACATAGCCATTACACTAACTGCTGGTTCCCCACACTGATTTCTCTTGAGAAGAGCCGTCTCTTCCTGTGAAGTTAACCCTCCTTATTTGTGGGGTCTGTACATGCAATTTTGCTATTCTGAGATTTGTCACCTCAAAATCAAAACTGACGAATTGTCAAGGTCGCTTGCAGACATGTACAGAGTAGTAGAAAATTTGAATTACCCTATGTGCAGGTTTTCAGTTGGGGTTGAGTAAAGAGATACTTTTGTTTCTCATTTCAGCTCCTATACTGCAAATGAGGTTTTCATTTCAGTCTATTCAGTGCATGTCTTACACATTTTGGTGTTTTTGTTTGTTTGTTTGTTTATGACTAGTGCTTAAGATGTCCTGGAGCTTCATGCTGTGTTCCCAAGAACTGTGCTGTTCCTTACAGAGAAAGTGTGTGTGCTAGGTAGGCTGCTCAGATCTAGTTAGAGTAATGCTCTTGGCTCTGAGTTCACTTCTAATAAATCAGCAAAGTACACTAAGGTATCTTTCAATAGAAACATGCACAAAACAAGGCTATGGCTGATAAATTGATGGCGACGTGACCAGAGCCTTGTGGGAATCCAGCCCTGGAACTCCTCCTCCCTCTGGAGAAATGGCTCATCTTTGCTAAATCAGTGTTCTAGGTGACTTTGGAGATCAGAACTGTCACAGATCATGAGAATCAGCTGTATTTTAAAATCAAGCTCCTCTTTCTCGACCATTCCGTCAATGTCGGCTTTCTCTGGGCCTCTCTTCGGGTCCTACTGCTCTTCTCATTCTTTGAGTTCTCCAGGACAAGCCCTTCTCTTCTTGAAAAGGCTCCATACTTTTTCCCTGAGCTCCACACCTGTGTGTCCATTGCTTAAGTGTACTCACATCCCTCTCCCCCACGTCACGGTCCCAAACTGCCCTCGCCACCTCACTGATGTGTTCTTCCCATAATCGTCCCCAGTTTAACAAATGGTGCTACTTCGGCAGGTAAGCCATCTAGTGGAGAATCCTTCTTGAGTTCTCTGGTTCCTTACTGCCGCTAGCTTCTGGGGGTCGATTCAGCCTCCTTGATGTCTCCTAGCTGGGTCTCTTCCTCTGTGTTCCTATTGCTGCCTTTTTTATCTGGCCCATTACTGCTCTAAATGAGTGTTCCCATGGTTTCCAAGTCCTCTCCCTGTAGTCAGTGTTCCTACACACCCAGCCCACCTTCCATACTGAGGCCAGAGTGAGGGTTCCAGCCCTGTCGTGGCTAACACTCATGTCATGTCTGTGTTCCAGGCGTTGTGCCACAGACTTGCCACGTATGGTCCATAGTCCTGAGGAATGTACACAGTTATTCCCATTCTCTGTCCAGGGAAACGGAGGTTCAGAGCTGATGGAATCCTAACTTCTAAGCCCTAGAACACAAGCCCCTTTATGAACTAGTCTCTGGCTAGCCTGTTCGCTTCTTGTCTCAACAAACATTTTTGTTCTCCATGCACCCTAACCTCCAGCAGTTCCACTGTGGCTTCCCACACATTATGTGCTGCTTCCCTCTTCCATGCCATGGTTTAGCCAAGCTGTCTTCTTGCCATGCTGTTTCTCCCCTTGTCCTCAGGATGAGAACCAACCAGCTTCGCACAGCGCAAGCATCGCCTCCTTTAACAAAACTTCTCGAACTTTCCAAGCTGAGCTGACCACACCCCGCCCCCTTCCGTTCCACTGTGCTAGTGCAGCGTTGCTTTCCCACATTTTCTGTCTACACAGCTTTCTTTTCTCTCCACTCCCAAGGTCCTTTCTCTGGGGTGAGCTCACCCTTGCTGACGACGTCCGTGACTCTGATAAGAGAAGGGTCTCTAATCACATTGTAGCTCAGGTGCTTCTCCTCAGGCCCACACCCTCGCACACAGCCGCCCACCGTGCCAGAATGGCCCAAACCAATTGAGGCTTTTGTTTCCCCTTCACTTTGTTCTTGAAGATACCCAGTGAATAAGATCCCGTCGTCCTATTATTCAAACCAGACGACTGGAGTGATCAGCCTTTCTCCCTGACAGCACGGGACAAGTGATGTACAGGTGTTTGCTGAAGGAGGAAATGAACTCCCAGTTTTGAAAGTGTTGACCACAGGCCCTGTCGACGCAGGATGTAGTTGACTGACCAGTGGACAGGATGAAGGTCATGCCAGTACCCAGTTCCTCCGACCAGAGTAGAGGGTACATTTCCAGGGGGAAACGCCCCAAGTTTCTGGAATCTGTAGATGCTCTCCCTTGTCTATGCCTTCGGAGACATACCACAGCTCAACCATGCTTCCACTCACCCATCCTCTCGGTTTCAGCAACAGGCATCTCCAGCATTAAGGGAAATTCCAAATAGCTACAATTTATCTTTTGTATAATATGTGAGTAGTGCTAAAGGTTTCTATGTCACTATTTTTCTCCCATGGAGAAATAGTGGGTATACTGATATAATTGCTATATCATACTGACTTGCATATTTTTAATTTCTGTTTTTCTTTTCCCCTGGAGAAGCAAACCATAGGATTGAAAAACCTCAATACTCAGTGTTATTTGGTGATAATATGGAGCCACCAATTGTTCCCTTTGGTACTTTTCTTTTCTTTTCTTTTCTTTTTTTTTTTTTAAATGATTGTGAGCTGGTTTAAGTAGTACTTTCTTTTTCTTTTTTCTTTCCTTAAGTATATGTTGATGTAAGCAGAACCTTAAACTATAAAAGACAAAAAGAAAAAAAAATAGTGTGCATTCGCATGACCCTATTTTTGTAAAAAGAAAATAATTTAGTTAGCCTGTGTGTTGACAGTTGACAAGGTGGTTAGACAAACCTCACTGAGGAAGTCTTGGAACAAGGCTCACCTGGAGGAGGTGAGTGAGGGAGTCATGTGTACATTTGGGGGAGATTTCATGCTGTTCTTCCTACTGCACTGTAGTAGTACAGATGGGACCTCAGCTATTGCAATATGCCACGTGTTATTTTCTCTACCAGTAACTCACCTCTGCTCATGCTTCCTTGTCACCCAACCCTAGACCTAATGTTGACTACTTCATGAACTCTTCATTTATCCACCGAGTCTTAGCTGAGATGTCATTTCTTTCAGGAAGCTGTTTATATCTGCCTAGTCAAGAGTAAGTGTACCTTCTGTGTGCCTTCTTGCCCCCCTTCCCCATTATAGCACTTGACACAGCATACAATGATGGCTTTCCCCCCTGTCCATTAGATGGATTGTACTCCCTGTTAGGACAGGGTCATATCTACAGTATCACAATTTTAATTTTAATTTATTTATATTTTTTAGAATTTTTTTTGTTATTTTTGTTTGTTTGTTTTTTGTGCTACAGAGCACATGCACTTGCCAAAGAGAGACAGAGAAAGGGAAAGTGAGAAATCAAGCCCCAAAGGAGGGATGGCCACACTGCAATCCTTCTCCTCCATTCTCCTCTTGGGATTTTTGGGTGCACACATGAGTGCAGAATAATTTTTCAAGCTGCTGGGTCTGGAGCTTGAACCGTGATTGGCTATGTGGGAGTCCAGTGCCGTAGTCACTGTGTCACCTGCTGACCCCAAAAATATCACAGTTAAAACCACCATAGCTAGCAAAGCAATTAATATCCCTTGGTAGGGACTCATTAAAAATCCCCTAAATGCATGAAGATAGTTTGCTTTTGCATGAATTTCATTACACTACCAAATGGCAATCACATAAATCCTCTAAGTTTCATATTTTTCAACTCTAAAATATCCTTTTTGGCAGGTGATGATGAGGATCACAAATGAACTATATAAACAACCTACCAGAGTAAGTTCTTTAGAAGCACTGGTCAATTCTAGCAATGGGAGTTTGTTCCCTTATAATACTGTTTATTCCATTCTATTGTTGAGCAACTCTATTTGGGAGAAAACACTTGTGTCAAAACTGGTAGAACTGCAAATAAATACATTTTCTGGGTAGGCCTCCCCCATCATTTTTTTTTTTTAAGAGAGGTATTTTCGGGGACCAGCGGGTGGCATAGTGGTTAAGGCGCTGGACACTCCCACATGGGCTGACCATGGTTCGAGTCCTTGGACTGGTGGCTTGCTTTCTCACTTTCTCTCTTTCTCTCTTTCTCTCAGTGTCTCTGGTCAAATTAAAATAAAATGAATGAATGAATAAAAGTAAATAAATAATTCTTTAAAAAAGAGAGAGAGAGAGAGAGGTATTTTCAACACTGTCTTGCCATGCTGCAGTCTTCCTGCCCTAACTTCCTAGTTCTCTAGGGCTATAAGCACAAACTGCTGTTCCCGGCAGGTTTAGGTTGGTATAGGATATGAACCAGAGTCTTCAATGCAGCTTTAGCACCATGTGGTGGTTCCCTACCACCAGTACCACAGCTGAGAGATGAGGCCCATTTTCATTTCCATCGCAATTAGGTGGATATTTTAGGATGCAATAGAAAAGTGCTAGTCAACTCTCCTTCCATTTATCTAGTCTGTTGTGATATAATTTATGTATAGCAGAGTTTACACTTTCTGGGAGTACAATTCTATGCATTTTGACAAATGCATAGTCCTGTTACTGTCACTAGTCAAAAGGTTTGAACTTCCCAGTAATTCTCTCTTGATAACAACTCTAAGTAGAATACAGTTCTTAAACTGTTTCCACTCTCTGCCCAAAGGGGATTCTTCAGTTCTAAATGGCTTTGATCTGCTCTCTCAGTGTTAGAGATACCCAAGAGGTTTCCGTGTTTTTGCATGATTCTCCACCAGCCTGGAGAGCTATCATCCCAAATCTTACCCAGACATCAACCAAAATGTTATTACTTTTTAAAATTAATCTGTTTATTACTGTTTTTCATAGCAGAAATTATAAACAGGTGATAACTCTTGATCTTCATTTAAGACTCTGAAGGGTAAATTTCTTTCTCTCCTCTAATAAAAATTTTAAAAAATTAAGATGGCAAGATTTCTAAATAGAGACCAGCAGGTGGTGTGGTGGTTAAGGCACTGGATTCTCACATGGTCGACTGTGGTTGGAATCCCAGACCCAGCAGCTTGAAAATGACACTAGGTTCATGTGCGTGCATGCCCTGACTCCTGAGAGGAGAATGGAGGAGAACAGATTGATATGTGCATATTCTTGGGGGTATTCCTCACTTTCACACTCTCTCTCTCCAACAAGCCCTATGGCAAAAAACCAAAAAAACAAAAAACAAAAACAAAAACAAAACAAAACAAAAAACAACAACAAACAAAGTATCTAGATAAAAAGATTTTTAAATTTATCATGTATTATTTATTTTATGATTTCTTACTCATATCTAATTGTTGTACATTTCTAAAATACACAATCTGTTTTTTCAAAGGCTGCATGCACTAGGTGACAATTGAATCCAAGATATTACCATAGACGCAATTTTCAATGGACAACTTTATATTCTTATGTTAATTATTTATTCCCTGAGCCCCTCCCAAAGGGATTTTTAATAAGAAATTTCTGCACATAGAGGTTTCTCTCTGATCTGAGTCTTTGTCATATTTGATGTCAACACCGTTTATAACTTTAATGTATTCCAATTGCATTTTGTTTGTTTCCACAAACACAAAAAGTTACAAGATAAGTTTTCCTTATGTTTCTTCCCTCCCGCATAATGAAGAGTAGTACCACATTGGTCACAGTAGCCACTCAATAACTGATCTTTTCAGAGACTGACTTGCAAGGAGAAGTGAATTTTGGTAAATTTATTGGAAAATATCTTACCGATAGATCAGAATCTCCCAACAGAACTTCTATTCAAATGCCAGGACTTTCAATTTATTATGATGAATGAAGCTTTTGAGAGTTTTGCTGTGGTTTCACGAACTCATAAATAAATCACCTGGTAACACAGTTTGACCCTTACAGACATCTAGGAAGGTGGATTATCTCAAAAGATCAAGGTAGAATTTTGGTTCTCTCTGTGGGTGCAAAGAAATGAAAGGAGGAAGCATTTGTGGCTCTTGAGGTAAAGTGATGCTAGCTTCCAGTTCTTTCCCCCAATCCTCCTGAGTTTGTAAGTCATTATCGAGAATACTAAACCACCAGGGCGAGAGAGGGGAATCCCATCGGTGACTACGACATTAGCACATGTTCTTGGACGGGTCTCTGGAAGAGGTTTTCTGGACATGCTGGGACAGTGAATGGCTACCTGGTAGTAAGGATATAGTAAGGTCCCTGAAGTGACTCTGGTGCCCGATCCCATGCAAACATCAAAAGTGCCCTCTATTCTGTCTTAATAACAGTGAGTGCAATTAACCACAAATATTTCCAAATAGGTCATAGATGTTTTCATGTTATAAGAAAGTAACAAGGTCAGGAGCAGGGCTTGTCCTAATACATATGTGTATGAGGCTCACAAAGTTGCCAAGAGACACAACCAAAATCTTGACGAACTTGTCATTTTGTCTAAATTTTCCATTCGTTATTATTTTGAACTAAATGAAGTATTAGAGAGCTTGCAAAAATACCAATCCGCATTTAAGTTCTCTTAGCTATTAAAGCCTAGGTATGGATCGGTTGGTCATTATAGTCTCAGTTACCTAGCACCACCTTGGGTAGTAACAACAGAGGCTAGCTAAACTTTGGATAAGGCTGGGGGCAAGATGGAGGCCCAGCACATCGAGTGCTTTCACTCACGTTTGTACCTTTATTGGGGAGACATTAGAAACCCTGACTAGTCTGGTGGTCACCATAGGGGCAAGTACTAGTAGAACAGTGGGAGGCACACAGGTCTGGCAAAGATGTGTGTGGTTGTCATTGTGGCTTTGCATCTAGAGAGCCCTCAAGATGGCCCTGCCACTGCTGTGGGGAGGCAGAAGTAGTCGTTCTCATTGACTCTTTCTGGAAGCACACATGTCGGCTGTCGTAGGAAAGACTGTAAAACTCTCTGAGACATACAGGCATCATCTTTCCTGACCCCACCTTCCTTGGCAGGGTATCCCAGGCCTGGCCTTAGCTCAAAGGATAAGGTATAAAGAGGTTGTCCAGGTCATGGGAGTACAGGCCTTATCCTTCACGAAATGAGAAAATGGACCATTTGTCTCTCCTTTTTGTTGTTTCCACATGGCACTCTCCTCCTTTCCTGCCAGTCTCTCAATTTCTGCTTCTAATGTAAGGGGAAATTTTCTATTAAAAAAAGCCACCATGTACAATTTAAATAATCTTGTTATTAATGGTAAGTTTGTATAGAGTAGCCATTGTCTCATTTCTCATTTTAATTCTACTCCAGTCTATCCCCAGGCAAAATGTATAGTGGTTATGTGTGTATATATGTATGCATCAGAGAGAGAGAGAGAGAGAGAGAGAGAGAGAGAGTGAGAGAAAAAGAGAGAGAAGCAGTGATAGTGACTGAAATTATAGGAGAAGAAAGAAAAACCTTGCCTGTCCATGCTCCATACCCTGGTGGAGCTGATTAGCTAGTTGGGAAATACAGAAGTTGCCAGAGTACTTTAATTTACATTGACTTGCACTATGATGAGACTAAACACAGGATACTCTGTGCCTTAGTAAATGGTATTGTTTTATGGAACCTAAGAAAGTCTCCTTTGCTGACTCTGTATGTCCCTTGCCTGTATCCATAGCAGCTGAAATCCTGTACGTGGAGATGAACTTAGCTTGGCACTTCCTTCCATGCCACCTGCTAGCCCATTGGATGATATTAATTTTATGATTAACAACTTAGTATGAACATTGAAGAGACTGGGGTAGAAGGTCAGGGCTGGAGAGAAGAAGACAATGGTGAGTAAAAGAATGTAGAAAGAGATGAAGGTTCCAAATCACCTTTATTTTATTCCATAGTACTGCTTCAAGACATTCAATGCAAGATCATAGTTATCTAGAAATGCACATAATTATTAATGGAGAAGCGGCAAGAAAGACAAAAAAAGTGTGTGACCCAGTAAGCATCGTAACTCTGCCAACAGAACACAGTTCCTTTTCCTTCCACTAGAAACTATACTAACATCTCTAACTTTCTTTTCCTCCCTCAGGGCCAAAGGATCTGGTGATGTTTCAGAAAGCCCAACAGGAGCACAGTTTCATAGCTGAGAACAGCTTGAGGTTTTTTCCCTGGTGATGAAAATGGACCAGATTCAGAGATGAAGATGTTAAGTGTGAAGAATTTCAACTTGATTCTTGAGGACCTAAGAAATGTTCATGAGAAGAAACATCTTAGTGGGACTAGAGGACTGGGAGTGGGCAAATAGACCAACGGTGGGCTGCAGTTACATGTTTGCATGACAGGGTACCAAAGAACTTCAAATGGGAACATCTCTGGTCACTTCCTTGATGTCTTTGGACAAAGTCCTGCCTTGAGGTAAAATTCAGCATAAATAACCTTCTCATAGATTTCTCCCCATCCACCATGTGTGGAGCTGAGGGTGAACAGGCGTGGAAGCTGAAGCTATAAGTCAGTTTTCATTATTTACTTGCCTCCTTTTGTCTAGGTCTCTGAAGAGGATTAGAAGAGTTTTGGTTTTACTCAATGCATAATCTTGCTCAGGCTACATCAAGAAGTTTTGAAAGTAACTAGCAGAAAGCAAACAATTTTTGCCAACCAACTTATAATTTTGTTTTCACTAGTAGTTTCTGGCTTAGGTGCGTAGGTCATCCATATAAGGGCAAAATCCATAAGCCACCTATTAGACACATGGAAGATACTCAATAATATTCATTATATTGAATACTCAGAATAATGAAGTATGGATTTATGTTGATAATATTAGAGATAAGCAGAGATTAAATCTCTGCTCTTAGTAGGTTCTGTTCTAGAAATCAATCAATATGCTCCAATTTTGTTTATAACCTACGAGGAAAACCCTGAACTGTAGTGAAGACTGACACTGGCCCCTTTCTGAGAGGTATAGAACTGAGTAGAGAGAGGCCTAGAACTTCTTGCCCAGATTAGAATAAATGGGTACAGGGGTAAGGCTGAAATTTTTAAATTGATTCTGAGAAATAATGACTTTAAAAACTCTTCTATTGGAACCAACAGATAGTGTAGTGGTTGCATTCCTGGACGTCCACATGTCTGACTGCAATTCAAGTCCTGGACCAGCGGCTTGAAACTCACAGCAGGCACATGTGCATGTGTGCCCAAGATCCCAGGAGGAGAATGAAAGAGAAGGGATTATGGTGTGGCCATCCCCTTGGGGAGTGATTTCTCACTTTCCCTCTCACTGTTTCTGTCTCTCTCTGGCAAGTGCACATGCCCTAAAGCAAAAGCTCTCAAAAACTTTTTAAAAAGCTCTTTTATTAAACTATAAAATATGTATATAGAAAAGTGAGTAATACGTGTAGAAATTAATAAATTTAATCAGCCAGATAGAAAAACTAAACATTGACAGTGTCCCGGAAGTGCTTTTCTGTAATAAATGTAGAAATAAATTAATTTAATCTGCCAGATAGAAAAACTAAACATTGAATGTGTCCCAAAAGTTCTTTTCTGTCCCAGGCCAGTGTCTGTCCAACCATAGAGCCAACTCTTCTGACTTATAACATTACAGATCAATTTTGCCTGTTTTTTTTTTTTTTGTATTCTTTTTTAAAAAATGATACAACTTTTATTTTCCATGGATTTTAAAGATACTTTTGCTACATAGTTTATGACATTATGCTTTTTCTATTTGTATGAAGTTCAACCTTATACAATTTAAGGTGATTATAGATATACTACTAAATGTTTGCTTTTTTTTAATAGCTGTTTATTTTTCAATCAAGATCTAACCAGAGACCACATATTACATTCGGTTATATCTATTGAATCTCTTTTAACATTCTCTCTCTTATCACTACCCATTTTTTAATGAATAGTTTTTTGTTACCATATAATAATTGTAACTGTGATTTTTTTCAGTACGTGGATACAATATATAATGATTAATTCAGGTTAATTAATATATCCATTTTCTCAACCATTCATGACATTATATACAGTAAGTTAACCACATTCTCCCTTCTGTATTTTATAATGCTAGGCATTGTTCCTTCATTCATCTAATTTTTTTTTAGAGAGAGATTTTTGCTATGGGGTGTGTGAGCTGCTGGAGAGACAGAGAGACAGAAAATGAGAAATCACCCCTCAGAAAATGGCCACACTGCAATCCCTTCTCCATGCTCCTCTCAGGATTTTGGGCATGCACACACACATGCTAGTCATGACTTTTAAGCCTCTGGATCCAGCACTTGACTATTTGGGAATCCAGCAATATAACCATTATGCCATTTGCTAGTCCTGAATTTTGTTTCTGTTAATCAACATACCTCTATTTCTACTCCTCTGCCTCCAGCTTCCAGTAGTCATTTTACACCTCTACTTCTATGAGATTATTTTCTCAAATTTCCATGTGGGAGGGGGAGCATGTGGTATTTCTCTTTCTGTGTCTGGTTTATTTTACTTAACATAATGACTTCTAGGCTCAGCCACTTAATCTCAAAAGAAAGGATTTTATCTTTTATAAATGGCTGCATAGTATTCCATATTGTGTGCATGAATGTGTGTGTGTGTGTATACACCATGTATTTTAAAAATTTGTCTTTTGATGGATGCTTAGGTGCTCCCATATCTTAGCTATTGTTACTAGTGATGCAATAAACATTGAAGTGTGTATAGTTATGATGTACTGATTTTCTTTCTTTTGGATATAAACATAGTAGTGGGATTTCTAGATCATATGACAAGTTCTATTTTAAGTTTTTAATGGAACTTCCATACTATTTTCCATAATGGCTGTATCAGTTAACATTCTTACCAACAGTATAAAAGAATGATTTGTTCTTAGACTCACCAGCCTTTGTTACTATTACTTGTTTTAATATTTTGGGTAATAGCCATTTTAACTGGAGTAAGATGATATCCAATTGTGGTTTTCATTTGCATTTTTTTAATGATTAGTGATGCTGAGAATTTTTTTCATATTTTTGCTAGCCATTTGTTTATCTTCTTTTAAGAATTGTTTATTCAGGTCATTTACCCATTTTTAAATCAGTTTATGTATTTATTTGCTGCTAGTTGTTTAAACTCTTTGTGTAGTCTGGTTATTTCCTTCAGATGTGTAGTATACAAATATTTTCTCCTCTTCTGTGAGTTGTCTCTTCACTCTGTTGATTGTTTCCTTTGCTGTGCAGAAACTTTTGGCTCAGTAGAGTGTATTTGTCTATTTTTACTCTTGTTGTCTGGCTTTTAAGGTTTTATTCAAGAACTCTTTGCTCATACCAATGTCCTGAAGTGTTTCCCCTGTTTTATTCTAATAGACTTTATAGTTTCAGGTTTCATGTTTAAGTCTAATCCAATTGGAGTTGATTTTTGTATATGGTGAGAGATACAGGCCTAGCTTCATTCTCTTGCTTATGGATGTTCCTTGTCCCAGCACTAATGTCTTTTCCTCAGTGAATGCTCTTGGTTCCTTTGTCAATAAAAGGCCAGCTGTATCTAGATGGATTTATTTGTGGGTTCCCTATGCTGTTCCCTGTCTATGTGTCTTTTTCTGCTAGTACCATGCTGGGTTTGTTACAATAGCTTTATAGTGTATTTCGAAATCTAGTAGTATGAAGCTTCCAGCTACATTCTTTTTTTGTTCAGGACTGTTTTCTGCCTGTTTTTGAGCTTTATATGAAAGGAATTACATGATTTGCACTTTTGTGTGTTGGCTTCCTTTGCTTAGTATTTCTTCTTGAGATTTATTCCTGGAGTTACATACAGCAATATCATGCATTTTATCATTGTTGTATAGAATTACAATATACAGCAATTCTGTGCTTTATCCATTCTAATGTTTCAGCATGAGTCTATTATGAATAATGCAGTTATGAATATTTTTGTATATGTCTTTTAATAAATGAACTAATTTCTGTTGAGTGTGTGGCAAGAAACTGAATAGGTGAGCCATAAGTCATGTTTCTCTTCAGCTTTAATAGATATTGCAAAATGGTGTTCTATAGGGGATATACTAGTTTGTACTGCTTCAAGCAGCATTTGAGAGTTTCATTTGCTCTAATTCTTGCCAACATTTGGTATTGTCTTTTTTATTTTAGTCATTCTGGTGAGTGTGTGGTTTTGATTTTGCATTTCTCTATATTTGATGAAGTCAATCCCCTCTTCTATGTTTATTGAATATCCACTTTTGTAAAGTGCCTGTAAAGCTTTTGTTTGTTTATTTTTTCCTCGTGGGTGATCTTTTTGTTATAGATTTGCATTAACTCTATGTATTCTAGATTTGAATCCTTATCAGATATATTATAAATATCTTTCTGAAATTATTATTATTATTTTTAGAGAGAGATTTTTGCTATAGGGCATGTGCACTTGCCAGAGAGACAGAGATAGACAGAGAGACAGAAATTGAGAAATAAGCCCCCAGGGTGGATGGTGATGCCACAGTCCCTACTCCTCCAGTCTTCTCTTGGGACTCTTGGGATTTTGGACATGGATGGACATGCACCTGGCGTGAGTTTCAAGCCACCGGGTCTGGGACCCGAACTGCCGTTGGCCATGTGGGAGTTAGTGACATAACTATTACACCATCTGCTGGTCCCTCTGAAATTATTTTTAACAATGCATATTTAGTGTTCCTCCAAATAGAAAGTGTCTGTAGATATTTAGTGATTAAAAGAGGAAAAGATGCTAAAGCAATAGATAATTCAAAGAAAGAAACAAAAGGATTTAGGACAGTTAGACCATAGAGGATGAAGGAGAAGGGAGGCGCCTGCTAAGATTCCTAGTCAAGAATAAGACTCATTGGGAACCAGCAGTTAGCATAATGGCTATGTCGCTGGACTCCCACATAGTCGACCGTGGTTTGTGTCCCGGACCCGGTGGCTTAAAACTCACGCTGAGTGCATGTGTATGCATGCCAAGATCCCGAGAGAATGGAGGAGAAGGGATTGCGGTGTGACTATCCACTCTGGGGGGGGTGATTTCTCACTTTCTGTCTCTATGTCTCTCTCTGTCTGTCTGGCGAGCGCACGTGCCCTATAGCAAAAACCTCTCCAAAAAAAGAGAAGACTCATTCATTCATTCAATAGTTTTGGCAAGTGCAAGGTAAACATTTAGTTAAGTTGCAGAATTTTTATTTCCTGACTCTTGCTCAGCCATCAGTATTCCCATGCCTTTCTCTCCGTTACTCCATATTTTGTCCGTGAGGAAGCTCTTTGATGTTAATAATTGATGTTCCTTGAACATTTACTGTGTGCCAGGAATTAGCCCAAGCATGTTATATTGGTAGTCAACAGCTCTATGAGGTAGGAGCTATTCTTTTCTTTTTATAAAGCTATTAAGTAACTTAACTAAGGATCCCTGGATCTCATGTTGTCTATGGGACTTTCTTCTCGAATTTAAACTAAATGCCAGTATTATTAATGCAGGGCTCAAAGTGATCTCCAGCAATAAGCTTGAAGCCACACTGCAGAGGATTAAAAAGGAAATAGGGAGTAAAGGCAGTGGTCTTTGAGCTAGAAAATCTGGACTCAGATTCTGGCTTTCTAATGATGATTTTGTGGTTTTGGGGTAAGTCACAAATAAATTTCTATCAGGCTGTATTGGGGTAAAACTACCTGCCTTCTCTATACTCGATAATGGCTGCAAAGATGTGAAGAGATAAAAAGGATGAGAGTAATTTTTTTCAATAGAGTTTCGTTTGTGCCCTCAACTAAGAAAACAGCTATTGTGATCGGAGCTTAGTGAATGAAGTGGTCAAAAGATTCTTTTTACAACAATCATTAAGTCATCTGTATTTGTAATTCATTCGGCCATCTAACTAGAACTTAATATAGGGCTATGTTCTAAATGCAAACGTTTGTGCTTTTTGGTGCTGAAGTTCGGTGAACGAATGAATGAGTAGTGAATTAACAAAGGATACTGCCCCTTTTTTCTCATCCAGCACCCTGTTTGCGTGTAGCTCCCTTTACCAAGCAAACCTTACTCAGATACTCCCTCTTCTACCCATGCATTCACAAACTACATTTTAATAGATAATTCTAATTATCTATGACTCTATTATTTATTGTACTCTTCCCTTTTCTTGCCTGTCAACTATTCTAAACATTATTTCCACCTGGCTTTTAAATTTAATTCTCCCTGCCCTGACTTGTACTTTCTGTAAGGATATGATAATTAAAAATATGGGCAATTCAAATTCTAGTTATCTGTTACCTAGTTAGGTACGTTCAATACTTTCTCTCAAATGCAAGTCCTCATCAAATTCACCTTAAGGCTACTACAAAGTAATTTTAATGTCAGCTATTTTTGTATTTTTTAAAAAGTATTAAATGTAAGTCCAAGAACCCCTACCTGGTAGAAACATCTCAACAACAATAACATATTTATTTGTTAAGCAAATTAAAATATGATTAACTTAGTTTATTTAGTAGCATGTATTTCGAAGAAAAAACAAAATTAAGCCTTCTTTAAAACATACTACATTTCAGACTTGTCCTGATTCAGCGACATCTTGTACAACTAACCCAAATTTATGAAGCTTCACCCTATTTATAGTACACACAGCCTTTGAATTAGGACAGTGACAAAGAAAAGAGAAAAGGGACATTTTCTCAGGACTGCCGTTGGTGTTGTCTTAAAACCAAATAACCTTGGAATCGGAACTGTGTTTGCTTATTCATATTTTAAAAAGTACAAAAGGGTCAGGAGAATGTAGGAAATGTTTAATTTACTTAGCCCACATTCCTCCCTTTCAAAAGTTGATAGAGTCTGGTAAAATTACAGTAAGATACCTAGAGTTGCAAATATACATTTTTAAAAGTTATCTTTAAAAAAATATTGAACCTCTGCAAAATGACCATGAGAAACTTTAATAATCCTAAAGCTGCCTAGAGAACTGGGATAAAAGAGTCACTGGTTCTTGTGAATTAACTGTACCATTGACTCTCAAGCGGAGAAAGTGAACGTGAGTTCTTATTCTTTACACCTGTTTCTTAGTCAAAATAGTGAACAAAATGAAAGACTGGGATGGACCTCTGGAATTTTAAAACTTGGTGACAATAGGGGACAGGGGCTAGAAGCTGATACAAAATTCTGGTTGCACTACAGGGGTGAGGAAGTGCATAAATGTTTTCTATCATTTGAATTTATTTAAGTATTTGGTATTGTTAGAGAGGAAAGACACAAGACCAGCTGAATAGACTAAGTCCTCAGGAAGAAGGGGAAAGTGGCTGTGGCTGGCAAGTTTCTCTGTGGGCAAGGTATGACAGGGTGAGGTGACCAAGAAATTATTCTGGGTACCATCAGGATGAGCTGAGAGCAGAGCTAGGAAGGAAACGAAGCTCATGTTTGGAAATCCCAGTCTCTAGCTTTTGCTCTCTGTCTTTCTGTCTTCTCTTCCCCTGTGACTGTGAAAAGAAGGACTTGAGCTTTATGTTTTCAGGAGATTATCTCAGTAGTCCCTTTCTCCCAGCCAACCTCATACTTATTCACAGCAAGGAAAAAGTGACTAATAATAGCTTAACAGCCTGTTTTTTCTATAATGCTACTGGGGAGTAAAGCTAATACAAAGACCTCAGTGGAGAGCATTTTGAGATACTGTCAAAAGGTATAAAAGAAGATCTTTACTAGAGAGATGGTCAATGCTTTTGGATGGAATAAATTCATATTATAAAGATGTTAATTCTCAAAAAATTGGTTTTAAAAAATTATATAAAACTCAATAAAAATTTTTGCTGCATTTTTTTTCCAGGAACTTGATAGATTTAATATAACATTCATATGAAATGTCCATGAATAGCTAAGTCAGCCCTAAAAAAATAGAACAAAGAGGTTAGATTTTCCTGTTCAGGTACAAAGACACTCCTCAGTAATAAAATATTATGAAACAGGCTAAAGAATAAAAAGGGAGAGAAAAGAAACCAATGGAACAAAATAGAGAGGTCAGAGATAGTTATATGTATGAGAAGTTCAGACACGATAAAGATCTCATTGTTTGGTGAACGGTGTCAGAAAAATTGTCTCATTATACAGAGAAAAATAAAACTGAATTTGTTACACATATAAAAGTTATGAAAGAGCAGACAGTGAATGATAAAACATAGATAAATAGAAGACAAGAGGAAAAAAAATCTTTGTGACCTAGAGATGAAGAAAGGCTTTTTGAAACAAATCTTTGGGAAACCAAACAAACAAACAAACAAAAAAACCTTATAATGAAAATGATGTCTTAGGTGGCATCCAAATTAAGTATTTTGTTGATTAAAAGCTAAATAGACAAATTTAGTCGTGGAAACACAAGTTAGGAGAAGAGTTTGTTATGTCTACTCTCAAAAAGGGAGTAATTTCTAAAATATACAGAGAATTCTCACAAATTAAACCTGCTAGAAAAATGGGCAAATAATTTAAGTAGTCAATTCATAGAAGGGAGAAACTCAAGTGGTTTCCAGTGTAGGAGGAAAGTTGGTCAGGAAAGTCACGTGTATGGTTCTGTTTTTCTATGCAAAAGTGCATCATGACTTTCCAGACAGTGCAATAAAGCAATAATGCGGCCCAGAAGGAGAGGGGCATGAGCGAGGCTTCTGCGCAGCAGGCTGAGGCCACACGTGAGATCCATGTTTGAGTCCGACCACCCTAAGAAGTCAGACATGGTGCTTGTAAGCCCAGCTGTGGCAGGAGGATTATGAGACAATAAAATGCTACCAATAAATGTGTTCCCACCTATATAAACAACAATGAAATACTTAAAAAAATTTTTTTTATTTAGGGCACACGTGCTCATGAGAGAGAGAGAGAGCGAGCGAGAGAGAGAGCAAGAAAGCACTTCTCAGGGGAGATGGCTATGCCACAGTCCCTTCTCCAATCTCCTCTTAGGATTTTGGTTATACACACACATACACATCTAGCATGTTGTTTAAGCCTTCAGGTCCAGGACTCCAACCATCCAATCGACTCTGTGGGACCCAGCCACTTTAATCACCGCACCACCAGCTGGCTTGAGATACTATTCTAAATCCCCAATGGCAGGCAAAGTTAGAACTGGATAATACCAAATTTGAGTATTGAGAATGCAGAGAGACAGAAAGCTTTACTCACTGATGTGGGAGGGTTGTTAATGCTGTCTTTCTGGAGAGCAAAGACATATAGCAATTAAATATAAATAAGAAATGATAAAATAAAGAAAGAAAGGAACTTCAGGCATAAAACTTCAAAGCAAACTGAAGAAATAATTTGTACTGTTAAATCACAGTCACAGAATCCTTTTATTAAATAGAGAAAGATTTATACTTTAAAGACTGCGTCTTTAGTTGTGGATTTTCAAGCACCGGTCAGAGCCGGGAAGTAGATTTTATTCATGCAGTCAGTGAGTGTTGACGCATCTGCAGGCCAGACACTGTCCTATGGCAGGTGTGAGTGAACAAGAGAGCAAACACCTACCTTCTGATTGAGGATTCTGATGAGTCCTTTCTGACATTGTTCCATGTGTCTAAGAATCTAAGATCAGTCATGACTATCGTCTGTCTGAGGCCAGGGATCATGGTGCTGGGGTGGCCCTTTATCTGTGATGGCTTTGAGAAAGAGTTGAAAATTCAAAGAAAATAAAGAGAAGGCTCATCATGATCTGAAATTAATTATTTAGCACACATATGTCTGTAGTTTTTTTTTTCCTTTTAATTGCCAGTGAGAATGTGCACTTGCCAGAGAGAGAGAAAAAGAGAGAGAGAGAACCTCTCAGTGGGTTGCGTTAATGCTGTAATCCTTATTCCTCCATTTCTCCATCCTCTCAGGATTTCAGACAGGCATGCACTCTCACCTGGCATGTTTTTCAATCTGCTGGGATTAACATTTAAACTGGAGTCAGCCATGAGGGATCTGGCTCTCAATGGAAATGTTTAACCACTATGATAAAGGCTTCTAGTTTTAATTAATTTCTTCCTTTTCTTTTCTTTTTTTCTGTTTTGTCTTGTTTTATTAAACAGGAGCAGTTTTAAATATATCCACAATCTCTCTAAGGAGCACCTATTTTTTTTTTTTTTTGGAGAGGTTTTTGCTATAGGGCATGTGTGCTCACCAGAAAGACAGAGAGAGCAGAGAAGATAGAAAGCAAGAAATTACCCCCAGGGGGGACGGCCACATCTCAATCCCTTCTCCTCCATTCTCTCAGGACTTTGGGCACATGTGCACACATGCCTGGCATGAGTTTAAGCCACCAGGTCCGATATTTGAACCGTGGTTGACTACGTGGGCGTCCAGCGAGGTAACTATTATGCCATCTGCTGGTCCTCTAAACTTCCCTTCTGTATCTTTCTCCTCTGGCCACGTCCTCAGTGTTCTCACTGTTCTGACCCTTTTCAGTGGCACCTCTCTTCCATCTGTGCCATCTCACAAAAGGGTTCAAGATTCTCTAATTACGGACATTTCTTCTCCCAGCTCTTCAACAGTCCAGAGGGTAACTAGGGAGAAGACAGCAATCTGATCACACTAATTTGCACTAATTCACATTCTTTGCTCCACCTACAGATACTTGCATTTTGATAATTACACTTGCTTCTTGCTCTCACTGATTGAGAGGTTTCCAGTCTAGTCGTTCAGGTGTTCTTTAGGATTCAATATATTTTTTAATAATTTAAAGTTTTAACATGGGACCACTATATTCCCAGAGTAACTTTTTGAAACATCTGTACATATAGTGAAGTGTGTTGGGCCCAGCTGCAGTGGTGTGTGGTGCGGAGGCTGTGCTCCACAGGCTGGGGCCATGAGAGAAGCCCACATTTGATTCTAGCCCAACCTAAAGATGTGGTGGCCCCCGCCTATGACCGGCGATGTGGGAGACTGACACTGAGATCCTGTCATGAAAAATACCGTTATAAAGTATTTGGAAACATTATTTGGAGATGTGTGTCATTTAGAATTAGTGCAGGGAAAATTTCAGAATGAATTACTGAATCCACAGTATCTTTCATTAGAAGAAAACACTTAGATGTCAATAAAAATGGTGATGATTGTTCAGTATGAAGATTTTCAAACGTCAATTGATATTGGGTGTGATTTCATGAATAAAATGATAAGATATGTTTGCATCTACCACAACTATTGTGCTCTTTTACAGATAGTCCCAGAATGGGAAAAAAAAGAGTGATTAGACTGGCCAATACTCATTTTAAAAATAAAAGTCTGACTTAAGATTCAGCGTGTTACAATAAATGACAAATTATTTTTAAAAGTGAATTGTCTCCAAGCCATCATTACTGTTTACTTTAAAGCAGGGGATGTAGGACGCGAGTTATTTATTTCAAATCATTTCTAATGAGATAAGAATCTATGAAGTTGGTAGGAAAATGAGTCCGTGACCAAAATGCTTACTCAGTTACTATAGGAGATCAAAGAATATTATACTAAACCTGGAATCTACTAAGACAAAGCAATTGTGTTCTTTGAAAAATATGTAGGGTTTAGAAAATTTCTGGGATTTATCTGTAAAAGTACCTTCTAGGCCCTAATAGTGACGTTTTAGGGCAACGCTTGCATCTCAAGGTGGGAAGGATAGGAGGTGGCGTTTGTGGCCTCCTGTGGTGGTTAGGTAGTTCTCAGAAGACTGTGCTGGAAATTAGATAATGGCTGATGTCATATTTTTTTTAAAAAAAAATCTGCTGTCCTGGGGGCTATAAAAGCAGTAGCTTCTACTCTTCTCATCACAGAGCTACCGAAACAGGTAAGTGTTTCAGCAAACTTGATACAATTAGTTTGTTTGGTGTGATACTTGGTTGATTTTTCTCCTCACATTGTCTTTACCTTTTATTCTTTTGATACAGGTTCTCCTTCTCCAGTCGCCAATTATTTCAGAAAGAGTTGTCTGCAATGGCCACCCTGCAGAAATCTGTGAACTCTTCCCTTATGGGGATTCTGGCAGCCAGCTGCTTCCTCATGGTCTTGTTGGTGCAGGAAGGAGTAACTGTGCCCATCAGCTCCCACTGCAAACTTAACAAGTCCAACTTCCAGCAGGCCTACATCATCAACCGCACCTTCATGCTGGCCAAGGAGGTAGTCCTCCCAATCTCTCTCGTTTTCTCGTTGTATCTACTTGGAACCCTAATGGCTCTTAAATGTTTGTTCTTAGAAAAAAGCACCTCCAAGATTTTTAGGAATATGCTCTTTCATTCTGATGGGTGTCATTTTCTGTGTCTTCTGAGACACTGGGGATCTGGTTTTTACCAGAACGCTTTCTTGCCATTTTGGCCTTTAGAATACATACATTGAATTTCACCAAAGAGGAGCCACTCAGCAGCTCACCTGGATTATTAATTTTTCCTTTCCTTGTCTGTGTATCAGTCTGAACTCATGCCTACCTCTGCATTCTATTTTTCGTCTTTGTGGAGCTACCATGGGGAGAGGGCATGGAGTACATCTCTACTTACACACTTGTCTTCTATCTCTTCCACGTCCATGCATTTAGTCTTTTTTCTTTTCCAGGCAAATTCAGCAGACAACAACACAGAAGTTCGTCTCATTGGGGAGAAACTGTTCCGTGGAGTCAATGTAAGTACTTAGTGATGAGGAGGGTGGTGGGCCAAGGCAGGAATCCATGGTTCTTTGGGTGGTAGTATTGATGCTTCAGATCTCTGGAGGTCCCCTAATGTTTCCCTTCCTTTTGCAGATGGGAGAACGCTGCTATCTGATGAAGCAGGTGCTGAACTTTACCCTTGAAGAAGTGTTTTTCCCCAATTCTGACAGATTCCAGCCCTACATGCAGGAGGTGATCTCCTTCCTAGACAGGCTCAGGAACAAGCTCAGCTCCTGCGTAAGTTCTCTCTGCCTATGGCTGTGCACGCCTCACTTCCTTCCCTCCCTCCATTTGCAACCCATTTCCCTTTGACTCCCACCACCACCCCCAACGCTGGCAGTAAGAAGGCCATGAGCAGTGCCCTTGTCAGAAGTCCTTTGGAATCACAGTGTGTTCATTTTGGGATTACTTTTTGAGTTTTTGTAGGGGAGGCAATCTAGAAGACAAGGCTCATTTTTTTTTTGTCTCTGAAAAAATAAAAGTTATAGGTTATGTTTGATGAGAAGGTGTCAGGAGGCAATCTAGAAGACAAGGCTCATTTTTTTTGTCTCTGAAAAAATAAAAGTTACAGGTTATGTTTGATGAGAAGGTGTCAGAAACTGTAAGGAGAAACGCCTACATGTGGAAGTGGATCCACTGAGAATATATTGCGGGGAGGGAATGGCAAAAGAAAGAGAAAGCAAAACAGAAAAAAGAGAATGGGAAGTTAGCGTTGGAGGTGGGTGGGCCGACTGCTGCTGCTGTTCCAATGCCACGGGGAATAACAGAATCAGAGGGACGTGAACTCGATGGCTCCAAATATTTAAAACTTGGAGAAAAGGCATGAGTGGAATGGGCAGAGTGAAGGGGTCTGGAATTCACTGACTCAGATGTCTTCTGTCCATTTCTTGTTCTGAGCACACAATTTTGGTGCAGTTCAGTTGGGTTTTATTCCTGCCAGAATTTGCATAACCCCCTTCACTCTCTCCACAAACTTAACCTTCAGCCAGGTTTCCCAAAGATGAAGAGAGGGCCCCCATAAGGGAAGTGTCTGGATTTTGGTATCCAAGAGAATTCAAACGCTCAGAGAAGAATCTAGGTCACTGATGAAATCTAGGTCATTGTGGGCAAAATTACTAAGAGCTTTATTCCCAGGTGAATGGCGACACACCTCAGATGTGTACTGAGGATCGTAACGCTTCATCACAACAATGCTAACATAGCTACTTTTTCTTTTGTTTTGTAGCACATCGAGGGTGATGACCAGCATATCCAGAACAACGTGCAAAAGCTGAAAGACACGGTGAAAAAGGTATTATTACTAACTATTAATGCTAAGTCCTTGAAGAGGACTGGTTTTCTTTTCTTTCCTCTTCTTCTTTTTTCCTTCCACTTTGTGATTTTTTTACTTGATTCTTCAAACACAGGCTGATTACTTAGGTGCATGTAGAGGTGTCTACATACCTATACATCAGTTTATAAATTTTGTAAATCGTGACATTTAAGGCCTCCAGTCTCATTACCCATGTTCTAAGGATGATGAGAGGCAGAGCTGGGGCCAGAATGCTGGCTTCCTGACTCCCAGGCTGGCACTTTTTTCAGTAGCAATATGTATTATTAGTTTTTATACTATTGATTCTAAGGGAAATTTCAGATTCCTATTGAATCATGTAACCTGAAAAAAATCTTGTTTGAAGCTAGAAAAGTACCCGGGGGAAAATATGTTTGAAGTGGTTTTTAAAGCCTTTAAAACTTGGAGAAACAGACCCAAAATAGTAGCAAAAGAGCAGAACTTGCATAAAGGGTGAATTTTAGGAATGAGTGATATTTACATTTAATTATTATAATATGATTCTATTGCTTTCAGATTAAAGCAAGCGTAGATGACCCCTGATTTTTTTTACATGGTTTCTAATAGAACTAAAATATTAGTTATTGACTTATAATAAAATGGAAGTCTGAAATGACAATCTTTTCTTCCTCTCTCTTTACATTTCTTTCCAGTTTCCTCCTTCACTCTCTCACTCCTTTAGTGAGCATCGATGTATGTGAGCTAGTGTACGTCAACAGTGACAAATATCATTAAGTAGCTGATATGGGGAAAAGGACAACAGAAGCAGGCTAGGACTAGTGATTGTGACTCACCTCAAAACCCAACGAATGATGAGTAGCAGTGAAAGTTATGCTCCTGCTGGCAGGTGCAATTAAATACTCTAAACATGAAGGCTCTAGTTAGAATTTTCAGTAACAAGCTTAACCTCAATTCCTTCTTCTTCTATCTTGGTTTAATTTTAAACAGTCATTTTTTTTTCTGGGCATAATTTAGTGAACACGACTGCGTGTTCCTTTGATAATTGAAGGCTTTGTAGTTTGAAAAATTTATTTATTTATTTATTTATTGTGAAGCTCGATTCTCTTGTTATAGAACTACTGCTTAGATGCAAAGGGCTGATGTTAGCATGTTATAGACAAGAGCTGCCTTGTAGTTCTTGTCTTAAAAAAATCCCTGATGTCAACTTCTTTTGCTATCTTCAGATAAATGAAGTATGAGGAAGAAAATGTGATTTGTGTAAGAAAACAGAGATTGGTTAAGCTTTTAATTCATTTAGGGAGACCAATTTTTCATATTTGCAAGGGGTTGCCATGCGGTAGAGTGGTTCTGTTTTTTCCCTGTAGCTCTAGAAACCACAGACGATGAAAGAATATTGCTCAGAGAAAGTTCAAAAGGGGGAAAACTAGCCAGGGCTGTCTGAAAAGGGAGACCAGCCTGAGAGGTATTAATTCCCTGTCACTGGACAGAAAAGCAGAGAGTAGGTTATATGGAATGGATGACAAGTATTAAAGAAGATAAGCTTGAAGATTCTTTTATAGCCTTAAGCATCTTCAAGATACAAAAATCTATCATCTATTATCTATATAATCTATCTATATCTATATCTATCTATCTATCATCTCTCTGTTATCTATCTATCATCTCTCTATCATCTATCATCTATCATCTATTGTGGCATTATCTCAAAGGACGTATGAAAAGGTAGGATGGTAGAAGAAAGCAGGAAGTTAAAGGAGAAGGTGGTATAAAAGATGATGATGACAAGAGTTTTCTTGAATCGATCTAAAGCAACCTTAATAGATTAGATGAATTTCAGAAGAAGATGCTTTGTCCCTGAGAAGTTAGGCTTTCTCTCCCATTGAGTTGGAGAGCATCGCTGCATATTAACTTAGAAAGAATAGAAAAGAATTAATGTTAGGACCACGATCTGGCTTTCTCCTAACTAAAGGAAACTGTTAGCAGGACTTATTTAGTATTTTGCCCACACAAGTGAAATTCTGTATTTATTTATCTATCAAGAAGATGGGAACAGAAAAAGCCGAAGTGTATTGGTCAATGTGTGGTTTTGAGTCAAGGCCGATCGAGTTGAATTGTTATAAACAATTGGTCATGGATGGCGGTGGGACTATAAGGCAGGCAAGTCAGAACGGGGGACACTCAGGCCTCCCATCCCCAGATCCTAGTAAGGTTTCTGTCTGCTTGTTCTGGTTAGGAGGGGGTGGACAACCCTCTGCTTAACTCCTCAGCTGTTGCATTTTAAATTGATAATGGTGTATGCTATGAGGCACGATGCAGCGTTTTTATCTATGTATACATTGTAGAAAGATTCAACCAGGGTAATTCATATATCCAACAGCAGTTCCATTAAGTGTGAGGTCCAAAGGAGATTGATGCCTGCTGGTGCCCTCTCTGTGTAGATAACCGTAGCTTTAAGGACCTCAGCAAATCGCAGTATGCTCTTGGTAAAGGGGATTAGTCTTTTGCAAAAGTCTAAAAACTTGATTTCTGTCTAGCCCTCTAATCGTACCATCTCTGTTTAATGTGTTCCTTTTTAGAAATTATGATATAAATATTCAAATACTTTTTCATTCTTATTTTCACAGCTTGGAGAAAGTGGAGAGATCAAAGCAATTGGTGAAGTGAATTTGCTTTTTATGAAAATGAAAGAAGTCTGTGCTTGACCAGAGCAAAGCTGGAAAATGACTGAATGATGTTTTTGCTTGTTAAAAATAGCAATTCCCCAAGGGCTTTTTAAATTTTTTTTCCCAAAAGGAAAATGAGAAGCCAAACTCTACCTCATGGGTAGATTCCAAATGAACTCCTGTTTAATTTTAAATGGAAACCTTTTTACAAATGTCACTTGTGTCCATAAGACCAAAAGAAAAACTATCCATGTGTAGAGATTTGTTGCTAAACTTTTATTGTAACTGATGTTTTATACACAGAAAATAATTTATTTTTTAAACTACTATTTCTACAGAAAAGATTGCTTCCAATTTCTTTAGGAAAAATAATCCTAAATAACTTCATATTTTGTAATCCATATTTTATATTTATAAATGTATTTATTATGATAAGTATGCATTGTATTTATGCTATTTTATTAAAATGAATTTATTTATAGAAAATTATTTTATATTAATATAAGGCTAATATTAGTATTTATTACAATAATGATGGAGCTATATGTTTATTTGACCTCAATAAAAACATCAATATCCTTAACCTTGTGGCTTTGTGGTTTGTCTCTTTTAACATCATCATCATACTCATCATTGTCATGCTATTATTTTCATGAATATATTCTTGAATCTAAGCAAATGAGGTAATTATTAGTATTATCCCCATTTTACAGATGAGAACACTGAATCAGAGGCACATTAAGGAACACTTGAGGGACCACCAAGACGTGGTGGTTAAAGCACTGGGTTCTCACACGGCCAACCACTGTCTGAATCACAGACCTGGTGGCTTGAAAATCATGCCAGATGCATGTGTGTGCCCAAATCTCAGGAGTGGAGTGGAGGAGAAAGGATGGTGTTGGGTTAGGGGTGATTTCTCACCTTCTTTCTCACTTTCTCTCTGTCTCTCTCCATTGAATGCACACACTGTGTGGCAAAAACCTTAAAAAAAGAGAAGGAAACGTGATAATGTGAGTTGAGTCTATTAGTCCTGGTTTATCTGATTTTAAGGCTTTTTATTATGTTGCCTATATAGATTTATTATGGGTATTCTGCATGTAATTCTGAAGAAAAAAGAGTAAGAAACTGAAAATAATTCAGCTCATGATTAGAAGCGTGTGGGTAAAAGAACAGAGTGACGGTGCTAAGGAGTAAAACATGTAGCCCCTATTGTTGAGGATGAATTGTTTTGGTTCTAGTTTAGGCCTCTTAGGGTAGGCATTCTCATCTTCCTGTAAGCGAGGTAATACAAGCTGACTGTGTTTTGAGAGTCTTCCCTACTTGGGGAGTCTGGCACTGACAGGAGTCCCACAGGTGAACAAAGGGCAAGACATTACAAAACACAAAGAGAAAAAAGGCTATACACTTAAAAACCCTGTTCAGTGGTGCAGAGGCAAGAGAGCAGAGGAGGTGATGAAGGTTGGACTAGCTCTATTTAGACGCCAGACTGAGGAGTGGTTCCTGGGGGAGAGACTTTGGAAGCCCACATCGGTCTCTGCATAGAGGGTGAGAGCCAGCCATCAGCTGCAAAGGGCTTCCATCTTCAGTCAGGACCCATGGATTCAAGCTCCTGCAGGCCCGTGTCAAGCCCGGTGGTGAGAGGTGAGAGCATGTGGGAACTGCACGTGGTTAAAGTGGAGCTCATAGTTATGCATGTGGGCTCTTGTTCTCCTCTTTCAAATGCGTCCCACTGCAAGGATTTAGCAAAATTTTATACTGTAGCCGTTCTTGGCCAATCTTCTAGAATTGAACTGTAAGTGAGAGAGTACTTACCCTTAAAATTGGAAGGGTTTTCCGAGATACTTTAAAAACTTTTCTGTAATGTTAGATATATTCGAGAAGCAGCTCTTGTCAGTGTCGGCTTCCTCTTTTCCAGCTGTGCACATTGAATGTGTTAGAAATCTTGTCTACTATAACTCCAAAATAATGGCTAAATCTCTTCACCTCTTATTCCCTTAATGCTAAATCATACCCAAGCCACTATCGTGTCTCCTCGGAATTATAGTAATAGCTTCTAAATGTTCTCTTACAGTCTATTTTCAACCCAACAGCCAAAGTAAACTTAAACAAAACCAAACACTAGATTGTGCACTCTCAAGCCTCTCTGTGTGGCTTTCATTCATATTGGGAAAAACAAAACAAAACAAAAACAAAACCAACCCTCAAAGCTCCTATCATGGTCCTGCCTCCTTCCTAACTTCATCCCTTGCCATCTATTCTTGTTTTCTCTGCTCTAGCCACATAACCTCCTCACTTGTCCTCCCACTTACCAGCCTTTCCTGCCAGGGAGGTTTTGCATTTGCTATGCCCTGTGTCTAGAACAATCTTTCTGCAGGTATTTCATGATTATTCTCTCCTTTCTTTCAGGTCCCTGTTACTGCCTCAGAAAGATCTACCCTAATCAAAATAGCTTCCTCACCATGCCTCTATACTCTTCCCTCTCCTCCTTATTACTCAACTTCATTTTTCCTCCATTGTACTTACCACACATTGAACAACTTATTATTTACTTTGGCCATTCATTAATTTTTAGTATGCACTTACTGGGTGCCAACTTCATGCCATGAGATATATTAGTGAACACCATACAGATGAAGCCCCTGTTCTCATGGAACCTGCATTCTAATGTAAATATAGAGATAAATACAATAATAGGTACTGATAAGTGCTATGAAAAACAAAACAAAACAAAAACAAAAACAAAGACAAAAACTAGGACCAGCAGTTAGTGTAATGGCTATGTCGCTGGACTCCCAAGTAGTTCGCCGGGGTTTGAGTCCTGGACCCTGTGGCTTAAACTCAAGCTGGGCGTGTGTGCGTGCGTGCCCAAGATCCTGAGAGGAGAAAGGAGGAGAAGGGAATGTGGCGTGGCCATCCCCCTAGGGGGTGATTTCTCGTTTTCTGTCTCTCCGTCTCTCTCTGTCTTTCTGGTGAGCACACATGCCTTATAGCAAAAACCTCTCAAAAAAAAAAAAAAAACAAAAAACCCCAAAACCAAAAAACAAACAAAAAAGCAGGATATGAAACAGAACTTGATGGAATTATTTTAGATTGAGAATCAGGAAGGACTCTCAGAGGAACGGATTCTTAAATGGAATGCGTTCGGAGGTCATGTGACAAGCCTTGAGATGGGGCAAATCTGGAGTAAGGAAGAAATGGCAAAGAGGTTGAAACTGGGACAGTAAAAGTGAGGGGGCAGAGCTGAAGATGAGACCAGAGAGCTGTCTAGGACAAGGCTGTAGGCCAGGGTAGGACTATGGGGATTGTTTTATGGCTGACAAGAAGCCACTGGAGGGTTTTTGAGCATGAGAAAAACTAGGCAAAGGACGGGGGCCAGCAGCTGGTATGGCGGTTAGAGCCCTGGAATCCCACATGGCTGACTGCAGTTCGAGTCCCGGACCTACTGGCTGGCTTTCTCCCTTTTTCTCTTTCATTCTGCCCCTTTGTGGTCAAATTAAAATAAATAAGTAAATATGGGGCCAGCAGATGGCGTGGTGGTTAAGGCGCTAGACATTCCCACATAGCCAACCAAGGTTCGAGTCCCAGACCTCGTAGCTTGCTTCATCCCTTGCCATCTATTCTTGTTTTCTCTGCTCTAGCCACATAACCTCCTCACTTGTCCTCCCACTTACCAGCCTTTCCTGCCAGGGAGGTTTTGCATTTGCTATGCCCTGTGTCTAGAACAATCTTTCTGCAGGTATTTCATGATTATTCTCTCCTTTCTTTCAGGTCCCTGTTACTGCCTCAGAAAGATCTACCCTAATCAAAATAGCTTCCTCACCATGCCTCTATACTCTTCCCTCTCCTCCTTATTACTCAACTTCATTTTTCCTCCATTGTACTTACCACACATTGAACAACTTATTATTTACTTTGGCCATTCATTAATTTTTAGTATGCACTTACTGGGTGCCAACTTTATGCCATGAGATATATTAGTGAACACCATACAGATGAAGCCCCTGTTCTCATGGAACCTGCATTCTAATGTAAATATAGAGATAAATACAATAATAGGTACTGATAAGTGCTATGAAAAACAAAACAAAACAAAAACAAAAACAAAGACAAAAACTAGGACCAGCAGTTAGTGTAATGGCTATGTCGCTGGACTCCCAAGTAGTTCGCCGGGGTTTGAGTCCTGGACCCTGTGGCTTAAACTCAAGCTGGGCGTGTGTGCGTGCGTGCCCAAGATCCTGAGAGGAGAAAGGAGGAGAAGGGAATGTGGCGTGGCCATCCCCCTAGGGGGTGATTTCTCGTTTTCTGTCTCTCCGTCTCTCTCTGTCTTTCTGGTGAGCACACATGCCTTATAGCAAAAACCTCTCAAAAAAAAAAAAAAAACAAAAAACCCCAAAACCAAAAAACAAACAAAAAAGCAGGATATGAAACAGAACTTGATGGAATTATTTTAGATTGAGAATCAGGAAGGACTCTCAGAGGAACGGATTCTTAAATGGAATGCGTTCGGAGGTCATGTGACAAGCCTTGAGATGGGGCAAATCTGGAGTAAGGAAGAAATGGCAAAGAGGTTGAAACTGGGACAGTAAAAGTGAGGGGGCAGAGCTGAAGATGAGACCAGAGAGCTGTCTAGGACAAGGCTGTAGGCCAGGGTAGGACTATGGGGATTGTTTTATGGCTGACAAGAAGCCACTGGAGGGTTTTTGAGCATGAGAAAAACTTGATGTGATACATATTTTGTTTGTATTTTTTTTTTTTAAATTGCTGTAGGGCATGCATACTCTCCAGAAAGAGACTGCAGCGGGGGATGAGAAAGTATCCCTCCTGGAAGAATGGCCACACTGCAATCCTTCTTCTCTTCAGATTTTGGACAAGTAGGGACTGCAGTCTTGTGAGGAAGACCAGCTCGCGACTACTTAGAGAAGAAGTGGGCTAAAATGTGCTTTAACAAAATCATGGAGGGGCTCTAACAAAATCATGGTTGTCATCGGTGACAATGTCAAAGGTTGCATTTGAACTGTTTTTTTTTTTTAAAGAATCAAATATTAATAGGTTCAGGGGTCCCGTATATTTTTCAACCTGCTGGGTCCTGGACTTGAACTGCGTAGTAGGCCATGTGGAATCTAGCTGCCTTAAACTTAACACCTGGCTCATGATTCACGTTTGCTGAAGATCACTCGGGCTGCTGCTGAAGAGTACATCTAGGAGAGGTGTGATGAGAAGCAAGGCCACGAGGCCGGGAAAGAAATGCAGATTGCGCTGAGTCGACGGGGACAGAATTAAACACAACTGGTGCGATCATTACTGTGGCGCAGCATGGGTCGCCCAGAAAATAAGAGCAGTGTGAGGACCACAGTCACTAGCAGGAAGCCACCCTTTAGTTGTCCTCTGGTACTGGAGGCATCCATAGCCACCGCTATTGGGCTATTTATTATTATTAAATATTTATTTATTTTTTTATTAAAAATGATTTAGTTATTTAATTCCATTCATTCCTATCATTTTTAATTTGACCAGAGAGAGACAGAGAGAGAGAGAGAGAGAGTGAGAGAGAGAAAGGGAAAGTAAGAAAGCAAGCTGTCAGGTCTGGGACTCAAACTAGGTTGGCTATGTGGGAATCCAGCGCCTCTAACCACCACGCCATCAACCAATCCCGCAGTGGATTTATTTTTAAAACCTACTTTCAAAAAATGTTCATTGCTGGGGAACCAGTGGTTGGCATAACGGCTATGTCACTGGACTCCCATGTAGTTGACCGTGGTTCAAGTCCCGGACCCAGCAGCTTAAACTCACACCGGGTGCGTGTGCGTGTGTGCCCAGGATCCTGAGAAAAGAATGGAGGAGAAGAGATTGTGGAGTGGCCATCCTTCCTGGAGAGTGACTTCTAACTTTCTGTCTCTCTGTCTCTATCTGTCTGGCGAGCGCACGTGCCCTATAGCAAAAACCTCTCCCCACCCCCCTCATTTTTTTCATTGCTGAAAATACAGAAACAGGAGAAGGCTGGGATGACTGATCCTGGTTACCAAGAGAAGATGTATTATCGCTACAGCATGAGGGTGAGGTGGACTATAACTGGACCTAGAGGGCTCACTGCAGGGTTCCTAGTATCCCCTTGCTCTGCGGTCTCATCAAGGGAAAACTGCATCAACTCTGAAGACCTGAGCTCATCAGCACTCTGTTTAGACAGAGATAAAGGTTTAAGTTCCTTTGCTGGGTGATGGCCCCATGCAACTGAGGTGCAGGGAGAGGGTGAAGGAGAATGGAACGGGTGGTGGAAGAAGGAATCCATGTCCAGCAGTACATGGTTAGGTCTCGTGCATGGCTATAAAAGCGGGAACTGCAGCAACTCTGATTTCTTCTGACTGTCATGTCTCCTCCTCTCCTCCTTATGTTGGAATACTTACAGAGGATCCTATTTTGGCTTTCAGATAGGAATATAATCACATGGACATTATCCTGTGATGACATCCTAGGCAATGAGGTTCTTCACGTTCCTGGGTTGGGGACGTACCCGTTCCACCTGCAGACAAGAGCAGATCCCAAGGACCAAGGGGATTGGGGGAGTGCATTTAGCCTTCCCGATCGACACTGTGCCTTTTCACTCTGCTTTGTGCCCGGAGAAGCTGATTGCCTGATACGCATGCTCTCTGGCAGTTGATTGCACGTGGTAAATGGGAGAAGTTATCCAGAGATTGAAGGGTGGGAGAATAAGGTCAGAATACGTATCCCCTGGAACCCTCCTGCCGGGCTGCCATTCAGGTTAACCACATATTCCTGCAGCCCTTCTCTGTGCAGTTCTCTCAGTTCCCGAAACTGTTCTCAGTCCTGGCCCTAAAACCTTCCAGTTACTGTCAGCCTTACAGCATCACACCGTTCCTTGTTGCTTTCCTCAAAGTCCTTCACAGCTTAAAAACAGTCCCTTATTCAACTCATCTCCATTGTCCAGTTTGAGTGTGCCACACGCTTTCTATGGGACCCTTATTGACGTACATTATCCTTCTGTCCAATCCTGTTTCCCCTCAATCAGCAGGACAGAGTCTGGGAATTTAAACGAGATCATTTAAATGACATGAAACTAGTCATTGGTATATTTAAGTTTTGCGTAAATATTCACAAAACTTTTTTAGTGTGGGTGCACTTGCTGGAGAGAGACGAGAGAGAGAGAGAGAAAGTGAGAAATCACTCCCCGGGAGGGATGGCTCCATTGTGATCCCTTTTTCATTCTCCTCTCGGGATTCTGGCATGCATGCACACGTGCCTGCCATGTTTTTCAAGCTGCCAGATCTGTGACTTGAACTGTGGGGTGGGTCAGATACAGCACTCTCACCACCACACCACCCGCTGGCCTCAAGTTGTGTATAAACTTTTAACCTGATAATAAAATAAAATATGAAGCAATAGCATTTTGGTTTCTAAATTTAGAACATTTTATTTAATGAATTCTCTCTCCTGATTTTCCAAGTTTATCCACAGGGAAATAGAGACGTTTAGGCAAATGCTCACTATTACCTAAAGGAACATAGACAGTCACTTTTTTTTTTTTTTTTCTTCTCCTTCTACCTTTCTGTGATGACTTTTCCTTTGTGTTCCTTCTGTGGGTGTATGGGAATGTTTGTTGAAGCTGGGCTACTGTGCCATCTACAGGAGGGGAGAATAACTACCCCTGAATAATTCTGGCTCCTCTCTACCTTTCATTTTGACTGCTTCTGTGTGTGATCCTTCTTTCTCCCCTTCCCTGTTACAGCTGTTAAAGATATTAAGAGACCCCGTATGCCACTATTAGTCACGATCCTTTCCTTATTGCTATGGGGGTTTCACAACGCTCTACCTCCTGTATCTTACTTCAGCAAGGTGTGTGCAGTTTAACCTCCACAGCACCTGGAAACAGGCCAGGGTGGCCTTACCGGTGGCTCTATTTCTTTTAAAGTCCACATGCTGTGTGAGATGCTATTTTGAGCTCTCGCTTATTCTCTAACATTTTTATCTTGCTATCACGGCAGATGCTATTTTTAGGCACAATGGCTGCCTCGGAATTTTATGAATCTATTACATTGCTGCTTGCCTCAATGACACCTTTATACATTTCCATTTCATTTGGTTCAATAAACAACTATTTAGATCCCAGGATGTCCCAGACCCTAATGGAAACACTAGGTCAGACTCTGGATGCAGTTCTCATAGGGACTGCAGTCTTGTGAGGAAGACCAGCTCGCGACTACTTAGAGCAGAAGTGGGCTAAAATGTGTTTTAGGAGGGGCGCTAACAAAATCATGGTCGTCATCGGTGACAATGTCAAAGGTTGCATTTGAACTGTTTTTTTTTTTTAAAGAATCAAATATTAATAGGTTCAGGGGTCCCGTATATTTTTCAACCTGCTGGGTCCTGGACTTGAACTGCGTAGTAGGCCATGTGGAATCTAGCTGCCTTAAACTTAACACCTGGCTCATGATTCACGTTTGCTGAAGATCACTCGGGCTGCTGCTGAAGAGTACATCTAGGAGAGGTGTGATGAGAAGCAAGGCCACGAGGCCGGGAAAGAAATGCAGATTGCGCTGAGTCGACGGGGACAGAATTAAACACAACTGGTGCGATCATTACTGTGGCGCAGCATGGGTCGCCCAGAAAATAAGAGCAGTGTGAGGACCACAGTCACTAGCAGGAAGCCACCCTTTAGTTGTCCTCTGGTACTTCATTTACACCGCATCTTAGCCATTTCATATGAGAATTAGAGTACAGACGGGTGATTTTGTTCTGAAAGAGGTTAAAATGTTAAGACGTGAGGGGATCCACTTAGATGAGGAGAAGTGATACCAGGGGTTGAAGACTGAGGTCCTATTGACTTGGAGGCATCCATAGCCCCCGCTATTGGGCTATTTATTATTATTAAATATTTATTTATTTTTTTTATTAACTATTGGGCTATTTATTATTATTAAATATTTATTTATTTTTTTATTAAAAATGATTTAGTTATTTAATTCCATTCATTCCTATCATTTTTAATTTGACCAGAGAGAGACAGAGAGAGAGAGAGAGAGAGTGAGAGAGAGAAAGGGAAAGTAAGAAAGCAAGCTGTCAGGTCTGGGACTCAAACTAGGTTGGCTATGTGGGAATCCAGCGCCTCTAACCACCACGCCATCAACCAATCCCGCAGTGGATTTATTTTTAAAACCTACTTTCAAAAAATGTTTTTTTTTTTTTAAAGAATCAGATATTAATAGGTTCATATATCTCCTCTGTAAAATTTGTCTTTTTTCTTTTCCTTTGCAACCAAGACATACTTAATTTAATTGCTCCCTCTTCAGGACACTCGAAGAATAATTTGCATTTCTGCAACATGTACAACATCGCAGTTCAATCATTTAGTATGTGTCTATTTCTAGAGCTTTTCAAAGACAGAACCTTTTCATGTGGCCTAAAAATAATTTATAGAAGTTCAGTAAACACTTAGACTGGATGTACAGAGGGCAGATTGGCGTCCTGGGTTCAAGGACCTGGATAAGCAGAAGGTTGGAGGTGTGAAAGTGGCAGAGTGCCAAGGGGTCCACAATGGCAGGAGCACAGCTTGTGTGGGAGATGGCCAACAGCTGGGGATTTGAATTCCATAGAATTGTCTATTTTTTTTTTGTCTCTGGAAACTGAGCTATAAGTGGGATTTATAAAAAGAGAGATCAGTAGACTAAAGATGTTCACTCCCACCCTGCTCAGCCCATAAGCTGCAATGGACTGCCAAGACAATTGCATCGACACTCTGTACTTTCACTTTCTTGAGTTTGAGTAGCTGTCACTTGTCAACCCTTGCCACTACCAAATGCTTCACAACCATTATGGAAAAGCTGCTGCTGCTGGTGATATGAAAGACATTTACCCAAAGAACTAAATGTGAGGCAATTAAGTGGTTTCTGACACAGCCAGACAGGGCATGTTATCTCAAGGAGAACATTCAAACAGCCTGCTTGGACCACTTCTGTGGATAACTGCCGATCTGTGAGGATGCCGGGAGCCTGAAGTCATGGCATTATCATCCCGAGTTCTCTTCCTGTGGTTTTGTCAAACTCTCTATGCTTTCCTCTTCAGGCCGCAATGAACTGGGGCTTTTTCCAGAGTGTATAACATCTCCTTTTTCAGGCCTAATTATCTTGGAACTGCAGATTCCTTGTGCTTAAAATGAGAATGACATCTACCCTAATGTAGGGATGAAATCACTCCATCTTGGCTAGATGTAGAATTTTCTATTTTAGTCACTTTTTAAAAAATTGTGATTTCTGTTTCACACGTAATTGTACATCTTTGTGGGGTACAGTATGGTTTTTCAAAGCATGCAGACAGTGTGTCCTAAATCAAGGATCTAGACATCCTCATTTTATTTGACATTGGACATTACATTATGTGGTACACATTCAATAACAGTTCTACCAGCTTTGCTTTGTGAAGTATATATTGAGTTTCAATGACATTGTTGACCCTGCTGTGGTACACCGTTCCATGTCCTGTTTCACTTGTTTAATGCATTCTTGTGTCTCATAATAATTTTTTTTTGTCTGAAACTCCCACCCTCACCGCTGTGCAGATTCTGTTATCTACTATTTTGCTACTTACACGCCATTGAGTTTTTCAGTTTCCACCACAGCTTGCCGACATTGGTATATATTAAGTGGGGACATACAGCATTTGTTTCCTGAAGCCTGGATTATTTTACTTAGCATTATATCTTCTAGGTTCATCCATTTGGTGCCAAATGTGGGATATTTTTGTTCTTTATATCTGGGTAGTATTCCATTATGTATATGTGCCTCATCTTCTTAGTCTATTCATCAGTTGTTGGACACGATGAGATTGATTCCATGCTTTAGCTGTTGTGAATACTGCTGTAATAAACACGGGTGTACAGGTGTCTCTCTGACAGAGGGATATCCTGTCCTTTATGTTCATACCTAAGAGTGGGACCGCTGGATCATTTGGTAGTTCGATGTTTAGATTTTTGAGGAATCACCATCCTGTTTTCCACAGTGATGTTCTACTTTACATTACCACCAATGGGGCTCAAGAGTTCCCTTTTCTCCATCACCTCTCTAGCGCGTGTTATTTTTTACTTTTTTGACTGTGGCTATTTTAACTGGGGTTAGGTAATACCTTGTGGTTTTGATTTGCATTTCCCTTATGTTAAGAGATATTAATCATTTTTAAAATATGCCTTTTAAGCTATTCGTATGTCTCCCCTTAGAAATTGTCCATTCATATTATGAGGGCTATTTTTGTTTGTTTGTTCTGTTTTGTGAACTGAGTTCATTCTGTGGATTGTCTCTTTATTATTTTCTTTGTTGTACAGAAACTTTTGGGTTTTTTTTTGGTATTCTCACTTGTTTATCAATCTGTGGAAAACAGTGTGCAGCTAGAGATGCTGTCCACAGTGATATCAGAAACGGCTTAGGGAGATCTCACCCTTTCTTAAAAAAACATTGTTTCTGCTGATCTCAGCCTGCCGATCCCAGCTGGCTGGCTGCTTCGGTTCTTTTTATATGCTGTTTCTCTCTGGTTTTCATGTTTCAGAAAATATCAGATCTTTCCTTAGCAATTACAAATTTTTTTTCAGAAATTCTAGTTGAAATGTGTCTAAATGATTATTATTTTTAAATCTTGATGGCTGAGGAGATGAGTGTGGGTGCTGCCAGTTGGCTATTTTGATCTAATCCCTTGGAGGTAGATTTTCTTCACTAAATTTTAATAATTCTTATAAAGGAGAAATAAGGTGTAGCACCTCCTCCAAATACTTCCTCTTCTCTGCAAATATGGAGTCCAAAGAGGTGCCTATGTGCCCTACTCCAAAAGTGAACCCACCCCAAGAAGATGTCCTCTCACTGTTTTTGGCCAGAAATAATTCATGTGTTCATGATGACCGTTGGTTTATATTAAGGCACAAGACAACTATTCGTAAAAGGGAAAAACGGTAAGTATTTTAGATTTCGTGGGCCATGTATGATCTCTGTTGCCACCTTCTCCTCCTCCTTTTTCCTTGTTCTTTCTTCCTTCTCCTTCTGCTTCTCCTCCTCCCCATACTCCCTCCTCTTCATTCTGTCCCTCTTCTCCTTCTCAGCTGTTTAATAGTGCAAAATCCTCCATACATTAACAAGTGGTGAGCCAGATTTGGGCCGACATGTCCTGACTTCTGGCTTAGGTTACTCATAGTTTCTTTCTTTTTTCTTTTCTTTTCTTTCTTTCTTTCTTTCTTTCTTTCTTTCTTTCTTTCTTTCTTTCTTTCTTT
>NW_006159683.1:2846649-2882475 GCF_000334495.1 Tupaia belangeri chinensis | reverse complement strand
AGAGGTTTTTGCTATAGAGTGCATGTGCTCTCCAGAAAGACAGAGAGAGACAGAGACACAGAAAGCGAGAAATCACCCCCCAGGGAGAATGGCCACGCCACAATCCCTTCTCCTCCATTCTCCTCTTGGGATCTTGGGCACACATGCACACGCGCCCGGCATAAGTTTAAGCCACTAGGTCCGGGACTCGAACCGTGGTCAACTACATGGGAGTCCAACAACATAGCCATTACGCTAACTGCTGGTCTCTAGGTTACTCATAGTTTCTGACACCAGGTGTTTTGACAGCCAGCCAAAATTCTGTGAGCAAGATGAAAAAGAAATGGCTTTATGAGTAACTAATAAGATCTACTGTGAGGACAAGCAGATGGCATCATGGTTAAGGCTCTGGATTCCCACGTGACTGACCATGGTTCGAGTCTCAGATCTGGTGTCTTGAACTCACACTGGGCACGTGTGCGTGTGTGGTCAACATCTTGGGAGGAGAATGGAGGAGAAGGGATTGCAGCATGGCCATTCCCCCAAAAGGTGATTTCTCACTTTCCCTCTTACTGTCTCTCTCTGTCTCTCCCCGGCAAGTGCAAGCACCCTATGGCAAAATCTTTTTGGGCAACAATAACAACAACAACAACAACAACAACAACAAACAAACATCTGCTCTGAGTGGCCAGGAAATACCCACGGGTAAGAGATATGATTTCTTCCTGGGATAAGCCTTAATGGGAGAAAACTGGAATAGTCCTTTCTTCTCTTTCTTTCTTTCCTTGGTCTGATCAAGCCAAAGTATTTCTATCAGCCTGTCTAGAGACACCTTACAAGGCCAGAGATTGGCGATGTCTTTTTGTAAAGCACTGGCCAGCTCACTCAAGCACTGCTCAACTTTGCTTCCTATCTTTGCTTATCTCATTTCTCTCTGTCACTCTCATTGTCCCATAATAAAGCATCGAAATAAAAATAGAGCATCAGCTCTATCTTCTGAATAAACTAGGCTGAGCCAGTTTTCTATAAGAATATAAACCCCATGAAGGTGAGGATTTTAGTCTATTTTGCTCATAGCTTAAAATATCACCTGACACCTAATAGTGCCATGTGTAAATATATATATATATATACACACACACACACACACACATATATAAACACACACACATACATGTATATATATAGCACTATTATATATTTTATATATGCGTGTGTGTGTATATATATATATATAGATGGCACTATTATATATATCTTATATATATGTATATATGGCATCTAAAGTGCCATACACACACACAGACACACACACACACACATATATATATATATATATATGAACTGATGAATGCGCTGGCTCAGAGCACAGCCCCTGGAAGACATAGTCACCATAACAAGCTTGCAGGAAAGTCAGGACCTCCCTTCTCAGGTGATCCCACATCATGAAGCACCTAGTCCTGCGACAGAAGAAAACAGATGTATTTGACTGCCGTAAAGGAAACAGCTGGTGTGTAAGATGTTAGAAAAGATACAGAACAAAAAGTAGTTGGCATCATCCAATGTGAATCTGCCCTAGAGGCTCCTGTCTAGACCAGATACTCATCTGATCCAACTCATACCCTGCTGGGTTGCTTAGAAATGCTGAAACAGGAAGCAATGGTGGAGGCAGGGGAGGGGATGCCCATTGTGGGCTCTGGAGTTCTTTTACACAAAATGAGGAGATAAAGAGCTGTTTGTGGCTGCCCAAGCTAGCTCAAAGTGGGTTGAAAAGACACTTCCAAGAGAGGCCTCCCAAAGCAGTTTATCATCTTCATGTCAAATGCACCCACATTTCTTCCTCCCTCTTCTTCAGAGCCCTGACTGCCCTCTCCTCTTTTCTTACCTCATAGGGCACTCTGTGGTGAACATATGAGGACATATCCAGTAATCCAATAGCATTTACTGAGCACTTACCACGTACCAGTCACTGCACGGGACTGCGGTAACAGCAATGAACAAGCAAGCAACAGTCCCCACCCCGATAGAGCTTTTATTTTAGCAAAGGGAGATAGATAGCAATCAAAATACATAAGTAAAATACACTGCGTGTTAGATATATATATTTTTAGATAATGATAAGTGCTTTGGAAAAAATGAAGCAGAAAAAAAAACAGATACAGAAATAGATACTGGGGTTCATTCCAATCAGGGTATTGTATCAGTTTGCTAAGGTTGGCAGAATACAGCACCGCAGGCTGGGCGGCTTGTTCTCTCACGTTTCTGCGGCTAGAAGTCTGGCATCAAGGAGTTGGCAGAGCTAGTTTCTTCTGAGGCCTCTCCTTGGCTTGAATCCTTCACATGGTCTTCCTCTGTGCAGGTCTCCGTCCTCATCTCCACGTGTTGCAGGAACACCAGTTATGTTGGCCTGTCCTAGTGGCCTCATTTTAATTTGATGACCTCTGTAAAGATTCTGTCTCTAAATGCAGTCACATTCTGGAGTGCCGGGGGTTAGAATGTCCATGTATGGATTTGGGAGTACGAAGTTAGCCCTTAATTTAAGCATCCAGAAAAAGCCATGATGGGAAGGCAGCATGAGAGCAAAGACTTTGAAAATTGAAAAAGCTAGCTATGGGGATCAGCAGTTAGCGTAATGGCTATGTCACTAGACTCCCATGTAGCTGACCACAGTTCGAGTCCCGGACCCGGTGGCTTAAACTCACGCCGGGCACGTGTGTGTGCGTGCCCAAGATCCTGAGAGGAGAATGGAGGAGAAGGGATTGTGGTGTGGCCATCCTCCCTGGGGGATGATTTCTCGCTTTCTGTCTCTCTTTCTGGAGAGCGCACAAACCCTATAGCAAAAACTCCTCCAGAAAAGAAAAAAAAAAAAGGAAAAGAAAAAAGAAAAAGCTAGCTATGTATATATCCAAGGGAAAAACCTGTCCCTCAGGCAGAGGACACAGTGAGTCAAAGACCCTGAGATACAGGCCAACTTGGTGGGTTTGAGGAACACCTGGAGTGGATGAACAAGGAGGAAAAGTTGAACAAGGGGCCAGAAGGGTAAGAAGAATAAGCAAAACAAGCTAGGTCCTTAGGCTATGTGAAAGACTTGACTTTTACTAGGAGTGTGAGAGACATCCCTAAGGGAGAAATCATGTTGCTAATGCACACAAATTTAGGTTCAAATGTGTTGCTTTGCCCAAGTACAGTCTATCATACATTTACCTTGACTGTCCCAGGGTCACAGGCAGAAGTGATGGAGCAAGAATTAATATACTTTTGACAGAAAAAATACAGCTCTTTCTAGGGATTTCATGATTGTGACTTTTAAATGTTGCCTTGATTCTTGATGTTATTAGAAGATGAGATAGAGGGACAAGCAGTTAGCATAATGGCTATGTCGCTGGACTCCCATGTAGTCAACCGCGGTTCAAGTCCTGGGCCTGGTGGCTTAAACTCACGCCGGGCGCGTGTGCGTGCGTGCCTGAGATCCCAAGAGGAGAATGGAGGAGAAGGGATTACGGCATTGCCATTGTCCCTGGAGGGTGATTTCTCGCTTTCTGTCTCTCTGTCTCTCTCTGTCTTTCCAGCGAGTGCATGCACCCTATAGCAAAAAACCTCTAAAAAAAAAAAAAAGAAAAAGAAAGAAAGAAAGAAAAGAAAATGAGATAATGAGATAGATAGGCTATTTTTAAGCCCTATGTGTGCTGGTAAATCTTGGAAGGATGCTGCACTGGTGCACATGCACCCTTTTCTCCCTTTTCTTTTGCTGGGCTAAGAGTGAAGAGGGGAATAGCAGAAGTCAGTGTTTCATTCTCTTTTGGGGTGGGAAGTGGCCATTAGGAGAAATCTTCTGGCTTTTTGTTTGTTTGTTTTAGTTTGTTTGTTTGAGTGTGTGCACTCACCAGAGACAGAGAGAGGGTCAGTGGGAAATCATCTCCCAAGGGGAATGGCTGCACTGCAGTTCCTTCTTTTCCATTCTCCTCTTGGGATTTTGGGCAGGGATGTACATGCACCCAGCATGATTTTCAAGCATCAGTTTCAAGATTTGAACTGTGGAGTCAGCCATGTGAGATCCAGCCACCTGAACTTCCATGCCACTTGCTGGCCCTGATTTCTTATTTTCGAAATCATGGTTAGCATACCGTACTATTTCTGGGGTTTGGGAATGATCTATCTTTCATTGCTAGAGAATGAATAGCCAATATGCGTGATGCTAAGTTATCAAATTTGAAAATATGAAAATAATCCAATACCTACAAATCTATGAAGTATGCTTATACTGTATAATAGTTATTGGAATGTACAAAACCTTTTATAAAGATAGGTTTTTCTATGCCACCCATAGAATATCTTGGAATCATACATACATCATGTTTATTTATTAACCCAGAGGTTAGATGGTGCAATGATAATACTCCTGAGTTTGTTGTTTGAAGGTGGATCAAGGCCAGGGTTTGTTACTTCCTGACTTTGTGCCTTTGGGAAAGCCATTTAACTCCTTGCATTTTCAGCTCTCCCATGTATAAACTGGAGAAAGCAAGACCTTTTCTACAGAAGTACTGGGAAGACCAACTGAAGGAATGTCTTTGTGAAGTACTGCTTAAAATTAGGTATTTTGGGGACCAGCAAATGGTGTAATGGTTATGTCACTGGACTCCCACATGGCTGATGTGGTTGGAGTGGAGATCCAGGGGCTTGAAACTAATGCCAAGTGCATGTGTGTGCCCAAGATCCTAGGAGGAAAATGGAGGACAAGGGATTGTGGTGTGACCATTCCCCCTAGGGGGGTGATTTTTCACTTTTTCTTTCACTGTCTCTGTCTCTCTTTCTCTCTCTGGCAAGTTCACGTGCCCTGAGGAAAAACACCTCTACCAAAAAAAAGGGTACCAATATGCCATCTGCTGGCCTTAAATTAGGTATCATTAAAATGCATGTGCAAGCTAAGCGAAGCAAGGCAGACTATGAAAGACGGACTTTGTATGTCCCCACTCAATACATACGAATTCTCTGCTCTATAGCAGAAACCGAAAGTTTGGAAGGTGTAGTAGCAGGGAGGGCAATGGTAGATACTAATGATAGTAAGGATAGGGGCAATACAGGGGTGGGTAATGGAGGGAGGGAGAGGAACAGAAGAAGAAAAAGAAAAGAAAAGTACGCTTAATTGACAAAGAAAAGAAATTTGTTGATGATAATGTGCATAACAGTGTCTTTGTCTTGACTGATCTGCATGGTATTCATGGTGGAAAAAATCAATGTTCTACACTGTGAAGATATATGTGACTGAATGTAAATTAAAATTAAAAAATAATAAAAAGATACATGGATTCACCCATGCACTAACCTACCACATGATGCCCTAGGGCTTTAATCTGTTAATACACACATTTATTATTGTTTAAAAAAATGCATGAGCACGAGCCATAGAATACCATAGACACCCACGTTTTTCTTAAGTGTTTTTCTTCTTGTTCCATTGTTTTCCTAGGTCACTGACCCTTTCTTCCCTTTTTATCCCCCAGATAGTACATGTGCTTGCCAGGAGATAGAGATAGGAAGGAGAAAATACTCCAGTGGGGCATGGTCATGCCACAATCTCTTCTTCCCCATCTATCCTTCCTGTTAGAAATTTGGGCATACACATGGGCCTGGAATGTTTTCCAAGCTCCAATTTCAAGATTTGAACCATGAGGTTAAACATGTGGATATGGCTCCCTTAACCACTCGGTCATGGGATAGGTCCTTATTTTCTGTAGCATCTACCACGGTCTCAGTCTCTCTCTTACATCCTGCTGCCTAGAGAGGTGGGAGCCACACAGTTACTGAGAAACATGAATTGGAATCTGCCTCCTCGTGGGAACTTGTGCCACACGTGATTAGACTTGTCCAGGGCTCAAGTCTCCCTCTGTTAAATGGAGCAATGCTAGCATCTAAGGGCTAGATATTGCTTTCTCAGAAATAATCAGAAGCATTTGTGAGGTTGAGGCAGGATGATCCTGAGCTTAAGGGTGGCCTGGACGGCTCGGTAAGAAGCTGGGATGATCCTGAGCTTAAGGGTGGCCTGGACGGCACGGTAAGAAGCTGGTTTTTTTTTTTTTTTTTTAACAAAAGGAAGCATTTGATTATGCCCCATATTTTAGAATATAAAAATTGCCTCCCTCTCTAGTCAGCTTGTGGAATAATAAGCTCTTAAACATGATACTCAAGGCCTCTCTTAATTCCATTAATTTTTGATTCAAAATGAAGAGGTCATGATTTCACTTCTTAAAAATATTTAATATTTAAATGGGTCTATATAGGTTTTAAAAATTAGATGAAGCAACGTTCTCTTCTTAAAAATGTTTTCCTAGACCTACTGAAAAGCTTAAATTTACAATCTATTTGAAAGAAAAAAATGCTCTTCTGAAAGACGGGAAGTACCAGGACCACAGATAAGGCTTGGTATGAATGTGAGTCAGATGTGGCTTTTCTTTCCTGCTGTATCAGTGGTTGGCCTCTCTCTGTGTCTCTCCTCTCTCCTTTCCCTCCTCCCTTCTTCCTTCGGCATTTAGCACATTCATAACGTTGTACAAGCACCATCTCAATCGAGGGCCCCAACATTTTCATTACTCCCAAAGGAAAACCTGTGCCCGTTAAGCAGTTACTTCTGCGCTCCTCGCAGCTCCTGGCAACCATCAATCTGTTTGATGTCTCTATGTATTAACTAATTGGAGATAGTTTATGTGAACAAAAACCATGCAATCCGTGACCTTTTGTGTCTGGTGTCTTTCACTCACCATACTGTTTTCCACATGTATCCAGGTTGTAGCTTGTATCACTTTTCATTCCATTTTTAAAGGTTATTTGCTTATATCTTTCATGAGAAAGAGATAGAGAGACAGATCCTACCTCCAGTAGGGTCTCCATGCCACAATCTACCCTCAGTGTCAGCCTGCCCCAATTGTGGGCACAGGCGTGCATGCCTGGTGTGCTCAAAGGGGTTCTGGGATGCCAGTCCAGGACCTTTCCCGTGTGAGTCTAGCTGTGCTACTGCCTGGCTTCAATACTTTACTTTTCTGATGGAATAATATTTGTATATACCACAGTGGGATCATCCAGTTATTCATTGATAGACATTGGAGTTCCATTTTCTTTTTAAAGAACGTAAGTCACGTGATGGAGGGCCTCTTCTCAAAGCACCCATGTAACCCAGAGTAGAGGAGAGTCCTACCAATGGCCTGAAAGGCTCTGCGTGAGCTCAGAGGAAGTTTGCGCTCTGATCTCCCCTTCCCCACCAGTTGCTCCGGTCCAGCAGACAGGCTACATAGGTATACTGAACCTGTGAGATCCACTCGTTCCCACCGAACCTGTGAGATCCACTCCTTCCCACCGAACCTGTGAGATCCACTCGTTCCCACCGAACCTGTGAGATCCACTCGTTCCCACTGAACCTGTGAGATCCACTCGTTCCCACTGAACCTGTGAGATCCACTCGTTCCCCAAGCATGTGGCATCCACTGTTTCTTTAACTGAAACAAGTATTTCCGTAACTTACTCCCTTACTTCATTCAGGCTATTTCTTAAATGTTATCTTTGCACTGAGGCCTTCTAGGATCATCCTTTATTAAAAATAAAGTATACTATATGTATTTGAGGTTTGCAGCATGATGTTATGAAGTACATAAAAGTAATAAGGAACAGATATGTAGTGCGGTCATCCTGTTTACAATCATCTCCATACCCATCTCAGCACCTATATCTCCCCTACTCTGTTCAAGTTTTTTTTCAAAGCACTTAGTGTTTTCTGTTTATAACTTACTTATAACTGATATCTGTTATTTATTTATTTATTTTTAAAATAGAGATTTCTGCTATAGGGTGTGTGCCCTCGCCAGAGAGACAGAAAGTGAGAAATCACCCCCGAGAAGAGATAGAGATGCCACAATCCCTTCTCTTCCATTCTCCTTTCGGGATCTTGGGCACACATGCACATGTGCCCAGTGTGAGTTTTAAGTTGCCAGGTCCAGGACTCAAACTGTGGTTGACCACATGGGACTTCAGTGATGTAACCATTATGCCATCTGTTGGTCCCAGCAATCTGTTATTTTTATTTAGTGTCTGTCTCTTCTCTCACCTCCACCATTAGCATGTTTTATGAAATCAGGAAGTTCATCTGTTTTGTTTATTGTGCATGCCAAGCCCTAGCACAGCCTGTAAGATAACAGGTACTTAATGAGTATTTGGTAAATAAACACATTAATGGTGAAGAGTGAAAACCTAAAGAGATCATTTATCTAGCAAAGGACCAGACACTTGGGCTGAGGCTCTTAGTGAATTTTCATGTGCTTTTCCCCTTCAAACTTCTTCATTTAACCCACTTCCAAAACCCCTGCCTTCCCACCCATTCTTTTACAATACTCTTTATTTCTTCCCTAACATCTTCACATCTATCTCTTTGATGATGGAAACATGAGATAAATAGGTTTTCTGGGTAGAATTATCAGTAGAGACCTACCTTTTCTGGAGAGACAAAACAATGATATTGTACTAAACATGTTTATAGTTCTTTAACTGTTTCTATTTATAGTTTCTGGCTTGATCCTGAAAAGCAATATATTGGATTTCAGTTTTTTTTTTTAAGGATGAGTGCTTAAAAATATTACTATGTACAGCTATATTGACTTCAGAACTTATGATCCTAAGGGATTATGCCCTGAGTTCATTTAGGCAAATTTAAGCAAATTTAGGCAAATTTAAGATACACATATTGGGAAGTGCATCGTTACTTTATTTACCACTAAGAAAGGAAAAAAGTGCTACTGATGAATCTTCTCTCAGCATTTAGCACTTGTTCATCGTTCTTCAAATACATGTGTAATTTTGGTCATGCTTCCAAAAACAAATACTGCTTCTGTAATACTAAATTTACGTCCTATAACTGTTGTGTGCTTTTCTTGCCCTGAGTTCATTTAGGCAAATTTAAGCAAATTTAGGCAAATTTAAGATACACATATTGGGAAGCGCATCGTTACTTTATTTACCACTAAGAAAGGAAAAAAAGTGCTACTGATGAATCTTCTCTCAGCATTTAGCACTTGTTCATCGTTCTTCAAATACATGTGTAATTTTGGTCATGCTTCCAAAAACAAATACTGCTTCTGTAATACTAAATTTACGTCCTGTAACTGTTGTGTGCTTTTCTGTAAACATATTAACTTTTGTTTTAATGCTGAGTCATAGGGTAATCATTCTGAAGATGTTTTAGATAGCAATTAAGTTGAACACATGTAGTAGCAACCAGGCACACAGTTCAACTGAAGTGATGACACCCTTGGTGGTTATGAACAAGTTTAAGATTGCACAGGAAGGGGCAGCTGCACATCGATGGGGTTGTAAAACCCTGTGGTGTATAAGACGTGTTGTGATTTTAGGGTATTAAAGTGTAAAAAGACATGTATGTCAGGGTCACCTAAATGGATTATCAATGAAGAAAACCCATCTGTTGTTGTTCTATCTCCCACAGAAGGAAAACAAACTGAAAGTCTCACTGAAGACTCAACGCAAGTTGTGTTCCTCTTGCATGGGCTGGTAAGTTTGTTTTGTTCACTAGATATGCTGGGTCATCAGAAAGGGCAGCTAGGATTCTTTTGAGTGAAAAAGCACTTAAATGTTAAGGGAAATATAGCTGCTGTACTAGCATTTCAGAGTTGGTCCAGTCAATTACGGTTTTGATCAGTTGTGTGAATCGTCTCCTGTATATCATCCAGGAGTAGCCTCCCTAAAATGTCCAGTTAATGGTTCTAGTCGGCCCTCTAGGTTTGTATGAGAGTAACTGAATTCTTCACGTCCGTACACTCTGAAATCTTGCCATATCCTTATTTGCCCTTCACTTTCTCACTTTCCTCCACCACCTCTCAGAGCTTTGGAAAACTTGTGATTAACGCTCTCCAGGGTGTTACACGTGCATTTATTATATAGAATTTGGTAAATAATAATTCAATAGCTGCTACTACCAGAGTATTTCTATAGCTGTCATTGTAGTAAGTATTCTGTTTATATTGCCATATTTTTCATTTTAGTTTTTTTTTTTTTGGCTATAGGGCATATGCACTCGCCAGAAAGAGAGAGAGAGAGGGAAAGTGAGAAGTCACACCCTAAGGGGGATAGCCCATTACAATCCCTTCTCCTCTGCCCTCCTCTCAGGACTTTTGACATGCAAGCCCAAGTGCCCAGTGTGATTTTCAAGTCACTGTGTCTGGGACTCGAACAGTGTAGTTGGCCACATGGAATCCAGTGCCTTAACCTCAGTGCCACCTTTTGGCTCTATATTACTGTATTTTTTTGTTCACAAAACCCCTCTATAGTCAGTATAATTATTGTACCATTTTAATGGTACAATAATGTTTCAACAAAACCCTGAAACTTAGAGAAGATTTGCAATCTTATTAAGGTTACACAGCTAATGAGTGCCGAATCATTTCAAAACCAAATCTTGTGGCAATTTTTATACGTTTATATTGGCAATTTTTATACGTTTCTGTATAAGAAATTTGTGAAAGTGATATAATAAACATACATCCAAATGAACAGATAATGAACTGTTAAATTAGTGTCTGAAGCTAATGGTTCTCCTGTTATTTAAGATGTTTCTGAACTCTCTTTTGGAATTGCCTTCAGGACTTGTTTTCAGTATCCTTAGTGGTGAGGATTATTCATCCTTTGAGATCATATTTGCCAGGTCATTAAGAGACCACAGTGAGGCAGGTCTGCTGGCTAGCATGGAGAATGACTATGATCAACTTTTAGACCAGGTCCAGTGCCAAACAAATCTTAAATATGCTCAGAGACTTACAATTTCTGAGCTGGAAAAATTCTTGCTGCCAGTTGTAGAATGATGACTTCTAAGGAAAAAGGGGCAGCGAGGTGAAGGATTGGCAAGGGATAAGCACAAAATCCATTTGGGGTCATGAGCAGATCTTATAGGAATATGCATTCTATCTGGTTAAAATTTTCAGACATTTTGGTTAGAAAAGGAGATTTTCTTTTTCATCTAAGGGTTTAAAAAGTGATAGATGGTCTTCTAAAAAGCCAGCTTTTTTTTTTTTTAACAGACATAGCATTTATTTTAAAATAATGAAATCTGTTATGATGTACAACTGCAAGTTCTGAAATTTTGTGGCAATGGGGCCCTCATCTTACCAGTAAACTCGAGCTTTGTCACAACATCACAGATGGTGTGGTCAATGTTTTTGATTATGAAGCAAGTTCTAAAAAAATAGAACAACTAAAGTTCCTCTGTATCAACTGTAAGTTATCTTTCACAGCATCTCATTGGAGAGGCAACTTGGAGGATTAAAATAAGTAGGTTATTCTCTTATCTAACCTTCAAGAGTAACTCTTTGGCTACTGTGAGTTATACAAGCTCAGAGTGGGGTGGAGGGAAATGTGGGTGAATCACATTTTGAAGTCTGGGTTGCTGCTTGTCACTCTGTCTCTTGCTATGGCTAAGCACAATCAATCTTCCTTCACCAAAAGTTGTTACCCCAGGGGAATACTGTCCCAAGCTGTTGACGGTCTCTATATCAAGGCAGCATGTCTCAAAGCAACAATTCCAGTAAGTATCAGGCTTTGCACAGATGGGTGACCTAAAGACATTGGTAATCTTGGATACAACTAATTTCTCTGTTTTATTGTAGGAAGATCGCATAAAAAAGATACGATTATTAAAAAAGAAAATGAAAAAGCAATTTATGGTAAGCCAGAAGGTCTTTCCTTTTCTGCTTGTTTGATGCTTTTTTCCTCCCTGTATTTTAACTTTTCTGCACGGTCATTAAGTAATGCTCAGAGGACTGATTCTATGACTTTTAAAAAACAAACTAATCACGGTTTTCTTACATAATTTCTTATATCTTATTTGTAGAAGAACTGCAGTTTCCGAGAACAGATTTTATCTTTCTACATGGAAGATGTTTTTGCTCAACTCCAATTCCGAGTTTGTAAGGAAACACACTTTGTAGAAGACTTTCATAGCCTTAGGCAAAAACTGAGCCACTGTGTAAGTATGCCCAGCAAGCGTGGTAAATTCAATCCTAGAGATGCGTCTAGAAAATAGCATGTAGAAAGCCATCTCCATACCAACGGGTGAGTACAAAGGGCTTTGTAATTGTTGGTTTTAGTATAAATGAAGAGTCTATCACAGGGAACTACATCAAAGAATCATTCATAATCATTCATAACTTGTTGTGCCACTATTTATTGTTTCTTAAAGAATAGCATGTGCAACATATTGTAGAGACCTAACCTGAGTTGGTTGTTGAATAAATATTTATTATTTTAAAAATCATCTCATTATGTGATTCTTGAGAATTCATTCATTTAACAACTATTTCTTGGGTTCCAACTCTTTGCTAAGCAGCTTTCTTTCTTTTCTCTTTTTTTTTCTTTTCCATAATAATAGAACTTTTATTTTTTTTTTTTAATTTTTAATTTATATATAGAAGTTTTCTAGTCATGAAAAAAACTTAAGAGCAGGGACATGTCTTCCTTGATACCGAAATTAGTAGGTGTCTCGGTATGGTCTTGTTATAGTAAGTGGTAGGAATGTAAGCAGGCAAAGGTGACCACATTTCTACAAAACATCCACTACATAATAAATTACTAGTGCAGCTATAGAAGAAAAAGCCTGGATTTATATACAAATGTTAGTTGATTTGCTTCTGTGGTGAGTGCTGGACCTATGACTTTGTTGGGCTCCAAGAACACTGCTTCCAGCCTTCTGCAATTGTGCCTTGCAGATGGAGCGAAAGTGGGGTAGTGACCATTACTGCAGTCCCTGGGCTGCCAGATAGAAGTGAGCTTCCCACCCTTGGGCTCTCTGGTCACTGAGTCTTAAAGCTTGCTCTTGGAGGTGGGTTTTTATTTTTTAATAGGCAGTGTGTCTTTTTCTTGAGGTCTACTTAAAATGCACACAATCCAATTTTCAGGCCTAATGCTGAGGCATTTTATGAGTATAACTTGTCAAGTACAAAAATTTACATTCTCTTTTTCCTTAATTTGTATTTAAAGTATGTTGTTTTGCGGATTTGTATTGTATGACTTTTATAAGCTTTTTAAAAAAATTCTATTAAAATAGCAATAATAAAAACCACAAACTGGTACTTTGCTGACCTCAAAGAAAGTGTTCTGGGTCAGTCCCCATGCCTGAAATAATGGAAAGATCGTTATCACTTATCTTTGGTTTATTTTGTACTCAACTTGTGAGGTCATCTTATTGGGACAGTGAATGGTATGGTCTCACAAATTTAAGTTAAATAGTGATAATTTTACATTTCATTCACCACCAGCTGATTGCACCATCACTCCCAGTAGGAGAGGTTTTTTCTTTCTTTCTTTTTTTTCCCATAGAATAATTTGAAGAGGGGGAGGGTAACCCATGGAGAACTTGGTGGTGGGGAAATAATGAGGCCTGTGGCGGTCACTGTAGGCGAGCATGGGACACTTGTAAAAGCCAGAGCGCCTTTCCCGTCTCAGTACATGGTATACAGAGAGCGCTGTAAATTCTTTTTTAAATGAGATTAAAATATCACCTTCTTCTCTTTTGCTGGAGTCTTTGGTCCCTCTGTTTAGAAGCTGTCCTTTACATTAGTCACCTGATTTAATTTTATGTTATTCTACATTGTTTGCTAATGATGGTGAGGCACTACAAAAAAAAAATTGCCTGATACAATACAGTGTATGTAGACACCTGAAACCCTCAAATCCATGTTTGTTTTTATTTTTGAGTGGGTTTCATTGGCTCAAATAGCTAGAGCACACATAATGATTATGATAACCAAAAGCAAGCAATATTCTAGATGAAAAGCTTAGAAACCCGAGGTCCGTCTAGAAACTCTGGTTTTCCTTGATTTATTTATGGACAGGATTGTCCCTCAAGAGACTTCCATCTATCAATAGAGATGCTTCTTTCAGGGACTTGAGCGGCGATGGCAGGGTGAAGAGGAGCGGAGTGGCACCTGGCTTAGTTGTCGCCTCTTATCAAAGTGGCTGACTCCCCCTGGTGGCCAAATTCAAACATATCGTCCAGTCAAACTTCCCACCAGGGCCTCCTAATTTGGTGCTTTCTTTTTAAAATTCTCTCACCTCCAGTCCTAAATGATTGTTGACTCTAGTTAATTTATCTCATGAACTATGGCATTTTTGTTCTGGGATAGCCAACCACCCCTATGAGATAGAAAGTTTTAGGATTAGCCTGAGATTTAAGTAGTCTCCACAGACACTGCCTTTAGGGAAATAGGTACTGTACCGGCCTTGTGTTTAATCTTGCTGCAAATCGTAATTTTATATTTTTGGCGATAGGAGCTACTATCTATTTAAGATTAAATTTACTGAGCATCCATTCTATAAGAATTCTAAATTAGTAGTCAAGGCAGAGTTTAGCAGGGGAAACTTATAAAATGTGAAGTAAGCAGCATTAATTTAATCATGATATTTTTATAATAAAAAATGAATACTACATATTGTCACTCTATACACAGTCAATATATGCAAAGTAATTCCACTTCCTGTATTTCCCCTGCTGTCCTGCATATGGGGATTGTTGTAGCAAAATGAGTAAAATGTATCCCTTTGTCCTCTAGGAGTTTTGAACTGTGTGTGTGCATGAGTGCACACGTGTGTGTTCATATGTGTACATGTGCGTTGTTGTGAGGGTTCTGGGGAAAGGAAAGGGTAGCAAGGGAACTTCACAATTTTCCCAAGGGGAAGAAAGTAGAAGTGCTTTTATAGCAGTACTAGCAAAGTTTAGGGATTCAGAGCAGAAATCAGGATGGATCAGGAAGATTTTGAGAAGGAGGGACTTGCAGAGAGAGTAGCCTTGGATTCTGCAGGTTCTATTTCTGCAGAATCTTGACATAGTTCAAAACCAGTACAAGATTTATTCCATTTTTAGGAAGCAGGAGGAAATGGTCAACCATTGTTTCTAGGACTCTGGAGTCATGCCTAAGCTAGTGTGATGTTGTAGGCTAAACAGGAGTTTGAAGGGTTCAAATGATTAATGCTGCATTTACATCATTGCTCCAGAGTCTTCTCTCAGATGCATGGCGTTCACATATTCCTTTCCCCATTTATAGATTGTCTCTTCGTTCTGTAGTTGTTTCTTTGTCATGCAGAAACTTTTTATTTTGACACAATCTCATTTGTTCATTTTTATTTTTGTTGCCTATGTTTTTGGGGTCAAATCTAAAAAATCATTGCCCAGATTAATGTTGCATTGTTTTACCTCAACTTTTTCTTTTAGTAGTTTTACAGTTTCAAGTTCTTATGTTTAAGTCTTGAATCTATTTTGAGTTTATATAGATAGTGTGTGATAAGGATTCTACTTCATTCTTTTGCATGTGGATATCCAGTTTTATCCAATATAACTTATTGAAGAGACTCTTCTCCCAATGTGTATACTTGGTACCGATGTTAAACATTAATTGATCATACATGCATAGATTAATTATAGAACTCTTTATTTTGTTCCATTGGGTGATGAGTCTATTTTTACAACAGTACCATGCTGTTATATTTGTTTAATTCAGTATAGTTTGAAATCCAGAAATGGTGTTACTCTTATTATTTGATAAAGACAATGAAATAAGTAATTACCACATTTGGAGAGTTTCTAGATTTATACTTTATGAGTAGCCAGCAAGTTACTGGGACCAAGTATTTTTCTTCTTTTACTCAAACGCTTTTCTTTTTTCCTACTATTTCCCTTCTTTCATCAAACATAGTTTAAAATATATGTGCCTGCTCTAAGCCATCTTACCAAATGGAAAACTCACCAAAATACCATCTTGTTGAATTTATTTTCTATAACTTGTTTAGTTTTTGTTCACTAGCTTTTATTCTGTCTTCACAAGAAATAAGTCCTTCATTTTGAGGGCTGGTCTATTTGTCTCTGTTCCAGGTTCCTGCTGTTGGAATTAGAGACCAATTAGCAGAGAGCAGGGAGCTCAAAGGACATTAAAGTCATCAGAACTCAATGTTTTTGAGCATGCAGAATTTTTTTTTTTTGAGAGGTTTTTGCTACAGGGCATGTGCACTCATGGAGAGACAGAACGTGAGAAATTACCCCCCATTTCTCCTCCATCTCCTCCATTTCCTCTTGGGATTTTGAGCAGGCACACACATGTGCTTGGTGTGAGTTTCAAGCCTCTGGGTCTAGGACTCAAACCGTGGCTTGAGGTCAGTGCCTTAGTCACTAAGCCACCCGCGGGCCCCAAGAATGTAGAATTCTCTTTTTTTAAGAGGTTTTTGCCTTATAGTATGTGTGCTCGTTGGGGAGAGAGACACAAAGAGAAGGACATAGAAAGAGACAGTGAGAGAAAAAGTGAGAAATCACCCCACAGAGGGGATGGCCATGCTGCAGTCCCTTCTCCTCCCTAGATCTTGGGCACACAGGCAGATGTGCCTGGCAAGAGTTTCAAGCCACCTGGTCTGGGACTTGAACTAGTGGGAGTCCAGTATTGAAACCGTTAGGCCATCTGCTGGTCCCATGCAGAATTCTTATCTCTTCATATAACAATAATATATTCTTATATGGCAAGAATATATATATTAGAATTCTTGATAGTCAAGAGTACCTTTAAGTACCAAATTTGATATTAATGTGATGCTAACTACTGTAACAAATAACTCCCCCAAATTTAGTGGCTTTGAATTTTAAAACTTTATTTTTTAAGGTCAGCAGATAACATAATGGTTCTGTCACTGGACTTCCACATGACAACCACAGTTTGAGTCCCGGACCCAATGGCTTGAAACTCATACAGGGCACGTGTGCATACGTGCCCAAGATCCTGAGAGGAAAGTGGAGAATGGATTGTGGCATGGCTATCTCCTGCTGGGGGTGATTTCTTACTTTCCCTCTCACTGTCTCTGTCTCTCTCTCTCTATCTCTGGTAAGCACACATGCCCTAAGGCAAAGACTTTTTAAAAAAAACTTTATTTTTTACTCATATAAAAATTTATCTTGAATTTTCCAGATGGAGTTGCTTTCCTTCACATTATGAAACAGGGATTCAAGGTCCTTCCATATTGCAGCTATGCCATTCCTTAAGCCTTCAGTATTTCGTCAGTGAAAGGGGGATGAAAAATAGAAAAAAGACAAAGCATCTTACATGCCTTACTCCCAAAATGGCACATATGCCGATATCACTCCATTGGCAAGAACCAGTCACATGACCATGAATAGCTGCAAATACAGTGTCTAGGTTATGGCTAGGAAGAAGAGGAGATAATTTTGGCCAAATTATTCACCATAATTATTCAATTATTCTTTATTAATGTGTTTTTTTGTGACTGGGGCCACTCTTAGTCGATAGGACATTTTTGCACAAGTTAGAAAAAAGGTAGTTTAGCAAGGACATGGTACAGTGAATTCATGCTGGGTGCTCACGCCCTGCACAGTGGTACTGGATGATCTTGTTTATAATTACAGTCAATGAATGATTTCTTCTTATGAATATATTCTTCTCATGAATAAGATGGGAACTGAGACAGAGGCAAACTGGAATTACTTTACAGCTGTGTTAGACAAAAAACAAACAAACAAAAACAAACAAACAAACAAAAAAACAAAAATCCAATCACCTGAATCTAAACTGTTAAAGGAAATTAATACACTTTGTTAATTGGTTGAACAGTGAATTAACTTTTGGCCTATTGGCTTAGAGCAACTTGAGTTACTTTTACATTAGCCAAATGTTGCACTAGGTCCTGGAGAAAGAAAGGTAAATATGATTTGTGTCATATTTTAAAAATCTTATTTATCATAAAGGTCACAAAATTTTTTTACTAGATTGTCATCTAATTTTTTTTTTTTGTCAGTTTGTGTGTGTTTTTACTAGATTGTCATCTAATTTTTTTTTTGTCAGTTTGTGTGTAGATGAGAGAGAGAGAATCCCCATGAGGAACGGTCATATTGCAATCCTTTCTCCTTCATTTTTTTCTTCCTTTCAGGATATTAGGCATGTGTGCACATGCACCTGGTATGTCTTTCTTTTTTAAAAATCTGTTTATATATTTAGTTCTTCTAAGATACCTGTTTTATTTTAATTTTTAGGGTTTTACGATGAGACTCATGCATTCACTAGAGAGAGACAGAGAGAAGGAAAGTAAGAAATCACCCTCTAGGGGGTATGGCCATACTGGAAGCCCTTCTCCTCCATTCTCCTCCTGGAATTTTAGGCATGTATGCATGCACACCTGGTGTGTCTTTCCAAGCTGCTGGGTCTGGGACTCGAACCACATAATTGGCTATGTGGGATTCAGCTATTTAGCCACTAGGCCATTTGACTGGCCCATTTTTTCCTTTTTTCTAAATTTACCAGGGGGCACATGAGTTAACCCGAGAGAGACAGGGAGACAGAGAGAAGGAGAGGAATACAACTCCGCTCCCTGTGCATGGGAAATAATCATGCCGCATCCCTTGTCTTACATCTCTCTGCCTTTCAAGATCTGGAGCAACACCACACACCCAGCATGCTTCTCAAGTCACCAGGTTTGAGACTTGAACTGTGCAGCTGGTCAAGCGTGATCTGGCTGCCTTAACCACTGGTCTATGGAGCTGGCCTGAAAAGTTTTACATTATGATTTCTGATTTACATATCACCATTGTATGTCTTTGTAGAGTACAATATGGTTTTCTGAGTATGAATTCAGTAATAATCAAATCAGGGATATAAACATATCCTCCATCTTTAAGATTAAACATTACATTATGTGGTGCACATTTGAAATTTTCATTGGGGCTGTTTTGGAAAGTATGTATTGAATTTTCAATGATTTTGTTTACTGTAATACACTATTCCATAATTTATTCCCCTTGTTTACATGTACTTCTTACACAGAATGTTTATAAATTTGAAATAAAGTCATCTTACCCTAGTTTCTGTCTGTTTTTAAGGCATTTAAAAACTATTTCTAATTTTCTTTCTGTGGTTGAAACATTGAAAAATTTTTCATAAGGGTCTAAGATTGATTATTCTAGGTAAATAGGATTATATATGCTTATTTATAGCAGATAATTCTTGGCGTTTATAGAGAATATAGGTATTAGTGTTTTATAAACTCTTTGTTACATATTAACTCAGGTGCTAAATATTTATCATTTGTTTTGTTAAAATTAAATGTCTGGTTATGAATTTGGTTCTGCAGACAGACATGTGGCTAACAGTTTAGTCACTTTTTCCTTTTTTGGAAACTTAGTTGCCGATATAGTTGTGCTTTCTTTGAATAATGCTAATATTGTTATTTTCTTTCTAAGTTTCCTATACTTTTTTGGCCTTAGTAGTCCTGATGTCCAGGAACCTGCCCTTTTTTCAAACTGACATTTATTTAGTCGATTTTCAGAACAGCTACACTGACACACTTTTTTTCAACTGTTGTCTTAAATGCACCTCAGATAATACTTTAAAAGTCTTGTGACAAACCATGCAAAAAAATAATTGAATAAGTTTTGCTTAAAACTTTACATCTGAGGATCAGCAGATAGGATAGTGGTTACATTGCTGGACTCCCACGTAGTTGACCATGGTTCAAGTCCCGGACTTGGTGGCTTGAAACTCATTCCTGGTGCATGGGTGTACATGCCTAAAATCTCAAGAGGAGAATGGAGGAGAAGGGATTGCAGTATGGCCATCCCCCTGGGGGGCTGATCTCTAGTTTTCTGTATCCATCTGTCTCTTCAACTAGTACACATACCCTATAGCAAAAATTTCTAAGACAAAACAAAATAAAACAAAAACTATATTTGCTGTCATACAATAGTAAATGAATTTAATGAATTTAATCTTTAATCTCATGTTTCTTTTTTATTTTGGAGAGATTTTTGCTATTGGGCACGTGGGCTCGCCAGAAAGACAGAGACAGAGAGACAGAAAACAAGAAATCACCCGCCCAGGGGGAGGGCCACGCTGCGATCCATTGTCATTCATCATTCTCCTTTCGAGATCTTAGGCACGCACGCACATGTGCCTGGTGTGAGTTTAAGCCACCGGGTCTGGGACTTAAACTGTGGTCAACTACATGGGAGTTCAGCGACATAGCCATTACGCTAACTGCTGGTCCCTTAATCTCATATATTTCTGAGAAAACCCAGGACCTCAAGACTATGGCAGAGTAGAAACTAAAAAAACTAGTGTTATCCATAATGTCAACTAAAAAAACTCTCTCCCAAAATAAACAAAAAACTAAAAAAAAGAAAAAAAAATCACTACCATCCAGCTTGACATTGAGGAAAACAAAAAAATATAAGGTCTTTTCTATGTCTTTTTTCTCCTCCAGTGGCAATATATTTATAATTTAGTAGAGAATGATATAATAAAATCCTTTCTGTAGAAGAGGCTGTTCTTGATGAGAATTCAGGATGCCCAGCTTGTTCTCTGGGGAACTGTGCTGCCCATTCAGTATCCGCGCATCTCATTCCCTCAGAATTATGGAAGAAAGATTTTCTAGTTTTGCTTTAGCTGTTGTAACACTACAAGTTCATGTAACTTTATTGTTATTGTTATTTTAAATTTGTCAGAGGACATGTGCACTCTTGAGAGAGAGAGAGACAGAGAGAGAGAAGAGAAAAGCAGAGAAGGAGAGTAAGAAAGAGCCTCCCGCAGGCAATGGTCACACCGTAATTCCTCTTCTATTTCTCCCTCTTTGGGGATTTTTGGCATGCATCCAGCATGTTTCTCATCTCTGGGTGTGGGACTTGAACCATGCAAGCTGGCCATGTGGAATCTAGCTCCCTAACCACCATGCCACTGCTGGACCTTTTATAACTTTTTAAACATGTGAGGATATTGTGGATGTAAACTAGAGATTGCATTGTTTGTTCATCCAACTGTTTTGAACAGTCAAGGTGCTCAGTAATGCCTAAGATATGCTTTCAGTTTTGATTAAACCAGTAGGTTTGTACGCAGTCAGCAGACATTTGCATTTCATTCTTCGATTTATTCACTCAATGTGCATTTACTGCATCTCTAGTCTTTGCTGAATACTATCCCAGATGTTGGGGACTCAACAAAAATTGACAGATAGTATTTATGCTCTCACTGAGCTCATTAACCGTGCTTTCAGCCAGTTGTCTCAGGTTGTGATAGGATACTGTGAAGAGAGCAAACAGGAGGGTGTGCTGCGGGGGGTGGGGGGGATGGGGGCGCTACCTAGAGCATTTAGTCTGAAGATTTTAGCTGAGACCCTAAGGGTGTTTAAATGATTCCGGCTTTCTCCAACCATGGAACATCTTCATTCGCCTTTTCAGCCCTTCTCCCTGCTCCTTCTCTCTGATCTTACTCATCAATCAAGATGCAACACACATGTTTTTTTCCCATCTGGAAGCCCTTTGGGTTCCGGTAGTTGGATTGCCTCTCCTCTTCCTCCCAGAGCAGTCATATTTTTGTTTGTTTGTTTTAAATCACAGTTTTTCTCTTCACAATATTACACTGTTATCATTCTGCATCACTGTCTGATTCCTGGTGGATTGTGAGCCATGGCTTGTGCCCTGAGGTGATATTCATTCCGTAGCTATGTTCATAACTTAAATTAATCAAAGCTAGATGGGCAGAGGCCCTACCATATGCCTGGCATATAGTAATTATGCCACAAATACATGTTGTAGACTTGTCTGTGTGCTTCAGGCTATGTGACTATCCCAGACTTTTCTTTGAGCTGGCCTCTAATTATTCTAACCCGATTAATAAATTGCCTCTAGTCTTGATCATATTTGTTTCAGATGAATTTCTCAAATTGTTCAATCATTCTTACTGTAAAACTATCGGCCCATGCCTCCTAATTTCAACAACCGCAACTGTATACTAACATACAAAGAAAAGGAAGGGATTCTTTTACTCATTCCTCCTTTCAAGCAAACATCATGAATTATGGCACTAAAATCAATCTGGCTTTCCTACCGGCTCTGTGGACATATTTACAACCATTAAGAAAATAAGAACCTTCTGGGTTAGATCTCTTCTGGGGTCATTTATAGTAAACAAAGCTCAAAGCACCAGAAAATATCCTATAATTCAGAGCATATCTCTAATAGCAACACTGGCACTTCAGTTATTTTTGTTACCAAACTCTGTTTTTCTCCTTTCCTACTCGCCTTGCTTTTCTTAGGTAGCATGTGTATTGGATATGAAATAATTCCACCCTGCTGTGGAATGAATGCTTCATACATAAACGTTCTCTAGGCAGGGCAGGCTCCTTACCTCCGTAATCAGGCCCTGTGCATAGAAAGCCAGATCCCATGACTGAACACAGTTCAAATCCTGGCTCTAGAGGCTTGAAAAACACACCAGGCAAGTGTGTGTGTGCCCCAAATCCTGATAGGATAGAGAAATGGAAGAAACAGAACTGTGGTCTGATCATGCCCCATGGCAAGTGATTTCTCTCTCTCTCTCTCTTTTTCTCTTTCTGGCAAGTGCTTATGCCCTCTGGCAATAAAAATATTAAAGAAATATCCATAGGCAGAGGACATAGTCAACAGAAATGTCTTAATCTTCTTTCCTTTGTAAATAATGTCTACAGTTTTGTTGGTTTCTTTGGTCTCCTACTGTCAGTGTGAAATCATAACATGTGATTATAGGCACCTGAAGAATGATGCACTATTATATTTTTAAAAAGAGCTTATGTGCATTGAGCATGACTATGAAGTTCTACTAAGAATTCACATATACATATCAGATTATAATCACCTCTTGCAAACAAAAGGATCTCATATTTCGTTGCAAATATAACATGAATTATACCTAGGGCTATTATCACAGGGAAGTTTAACCCTGTATTTGTGTATCCTACCCCAAACAGTCTGTGTCTGCAGCCCCTTGAGCAGAGAGTCCTTCTGTGCCTACTCATGAAGGCCCCTATTATAAGAAGTCTCTTCTTTTCTCAGCTGGGTCTGACTTGAAGACAAGGTTCCCATTTGGATAGAGCCATGCCGTAGTTAGCACCATGAAGACCCTAAAGATACCTGTAGATACCTGTCAGTAGGCTTTGGTCATGTTTCGTTCTTTTATTTATTTATTTATTTTAAAATTTTTATGTAATATTTATTTATTTATTTATTTATTTATTTTCATTTGACCAGAGAGGGACAGAGAGAGAGAGAGAGAGAGAGAGAGAGAGAGAGAGAGAGAGAGAGAGAGAGAGAGAGAGAGAGAGAGAGAGAGAGAGAGAGAGAGAGAGAGAGAGAGAGAGAGAGAGAGAGAGAGAGAGAGAGCCGCCAGGTCCAGGGCTTGAACTGGGAGTCTAGTGCCCTTAACTACCATGCCACCTGCCAACCCCATTATTCATTTTAATAGGTATTTTTATTTAGCAATTTCTAGTTCATTAGTTTGGATTTCATCTTTCAGATCAATTTAAGCATGTCATTGTTGATGTGCCTGTACATTTTGATTATTTTGTCTCCAGAGTAGGACATCCTGTGAGACCTTAGGCAGTAACTTAACCTCTAGGGCTTTGATTCCTTTTCTGAAAATTGAGGACTATTGGCATATATAATCTCGTTAGTCTACTCCAGAGCTAAGATTTTATGAATAAAACTAAACAGATAAGTAAGACAGTTTCATCTTTTTCTTCTCTTCCCTTTTCTCTAATTAACCCTGAAAATTTGTAGGAGAATAAAAAAGGATAGTAATTTCCTCCTATTTGACTCTTAAGTCATTTCTGGGCTTAGGTAGGGTTTGACAATTCACCTGCACAAAGGAGACCGGTCGTTTCCCTTAGCCAGGCTACAAGCCCATTTCTCAAGATATCAGCCTGTGCTTTCTTCTCATTAAGGCACAAAGAGCAATTTCCTGGGTGCTTTCTTCTAGCTGGTCTACGCCTGAACATTGCACTGTACATAGCCCATGATAGCCAGGGTGATTTTCCAAAAAGCATATGTATATTTCTTTTTCCTGTCATTTTCACATCTCCCATGCTTCTCACTTTGCTCCGGATTAATTGACGTTGCCCATGCTTTATTCTCCTTTCAGGTCCTGGAAAGTATTAATCTCTTGCGTGTTTCAGGGAATGCTTTTCTCTCTGCCTGAGTTTCTTTCTTGTGTTTCTGCCTCAGTTGCCTCTTTCCTCTCCTCTCTTCCTCATCTTGCTGGTTCCTCAGTTTTTTGGATCAAATTAAATCCCATTTCTCAAAGGAGCCCTTCTTGACCTCTCACTTAAAAGTAGTTTGTTCCTATAAATTCCTATTATAGAGCCTTGTACATTGCAAGCATAGCTTTAATTGTCATTTGCAAACTTTTAATTGTTTGTTTGCTTATTATTGTTTGCTTTCCCCATAAAACTGTAAGTTCTGCGAGGACAGTGACCATGTGTTACTTATTTGCCAGTACATAGCCAGTGCCCAGCACAAATACCTGCTTCAAAATGTTGAATGGCTGGAAGACTGTTACGAATGCCTCTTTCACAATATTAATTGTGCTTACTGTTGATTCTTAGATTTCCTGTACTTCATCAGCTAGAGAGACGGAACCCATGACCAAGATAAAAAAAACATTTTATAGAGTAAGTAGGCTAAGTCTTTGTTTATGAATACTTTATTTTTAATAATATTGAACATTTCTGCTATTATATTATACTTTATCTGCAGATTGGGAACAAAGGAGTCTACAAAGCTGTCAGTGAATTGGATATTCTTCTTTCCTGGATTAAGAGCTTCTTGGAAAGCATTTAGTAAATCATGAAGCCAAGAGCATCAATCTTATAATTATTTTGAAATCCAATGAGAACCACTGGAAATAAATTTATGGTACTGTATTTCTTTTTGAAAATTGTATACTTAACACTGATAATAAGTTATGGGATTTAGAATAGACTAGAAAGATTTAATATAGTAGATTTTAATGTAGTAGTTGTGGAGATTAAGTACATTGTCACTAATGTGTACATTTTCTGTGCTTTCAAAGAATATTTTTCATCTTGATCATGTTTTATTGTTCACAAATGCATTGTATAAATTTAATTTAAAGTATAAACTGAATGACTTATGTAGAATACTTGTGGAGGAAAAACAATGGATTTCTGGGATACAATATAATGTTATTGAGACTTAAATAGATGCTATGTATATGAATATCATCTGCTTAAGAGTTTGATGATTATAAATTATTCCCAGTGTAAAATTAACTCTGAGAAGATGTTAATTTTAAATAAACTTTGTTGCTTTTTCCTGGTTATCCTTTTCATGACAGCATGTTGGAATTTCATTGGGTGCAAGGGATAACAACCAGATTGGAACAAACAGGGCACACGGTCAGCTCACTGCTTGGAATGACTTACCAGGAACATCTTTGACAGATAACCCAAGCCACAGAGACCAAAAGAAGCCAAGTCAAAATGATGTTAAAACTTGATAATGCTCATTTTAGGCTCCATACAATTAGGAAAGTTGGTAGAGGCCAAATCAAAGTCTAAATATGGCTCAGATTCCATCACAGTCAACTTTTTTATAATGTCTAAAAACCTCATTTGCACAGACAGTCCTTCAGTGAATAAATAATATAGCTTGACCATTGTTTTGTGCTAATGGGATCCTGCTATACTGCTATTGGCTTATAGCATAAAAGACATGAGCAGTTTCTGACAGCACGTCCTGGGCAATCGGCCAACTTGCTTCCACAAGGCATTAAGTAGGCCCCTGCTACACACAGACAGCATCATGATTTGGTGTCCTGTGGTACAACTAGGAAGCTTCGCCAAGGCCTTCATGGATTGTGTTCCTGGAAATCCTTCTCTTCATTTTTTTTTTTTTAGAGAGGTTTTTCGCTATAGGGCATGTGCGCTCGCCAGACAGACAGAGAGAGACATAGAGACAGAAAGCGAGAAATCACCCCCCAGGGGGGATGGTCACGCCGCAATCCCTTCTCCTCCATTCTCCTCTCGGGATCTTGGGCACGCACGCACATGCGCCCGGAGTGAGTTTTAAGCCACTGGGTCTGGGACGCGAACCACGGTCAACTACGTGGGAGTCCAGTGACATAGTCATTATGCTAACTGCTGGTTCCCATCCTTCTCTTCATTGTTTTCTCAGAATCTAGCTCTTCTTTTCAATCACATGCTCTTTGGGTAATTTCTGTCACCTTGATTGGGTTCCTACTCCGAAATACAATTTTTCTGCCTTCTTTATTCATCTCTCTATCAGGGTCCTCATTCCTTGGCAAGACTAAAGGGCAGGAAAGGTGTGATGGGCAGTGCGGGGGTGGCAAGGGGAGAGTGAATGACTCTTTATCTCACACTTAGGATTTCTTAGGCATGTTCCCAGGCTATATATAGCAGAGCAGCCTTCCTTCTTGAAGAACAGTTGGAGGAGCTGGGATCTGGGGGATCAGGGACCTACTCCTTGGCTTTGCTATGAACCAAAAAGAAGACGGTGCACCCACAGCCTCTCCTTGCTCCACTTTTAGGACCCTTGATAGTCCCACAGCTGAGGTTAACTGTGCTTCACTTCCATAGAGCCCAGAGCTGTCAGTCTCTGTTACTCACTATTTCTAAGTTGCCCCATTGCTTTGAACCTCTAGACATCCGAGGGCCTGGGAAATACTCACTTGCCAGACAGTAAAGAAGGATTTATTACATGGAGTTGAGGTTCTTAGGGATAATATTTCACCTGCCTCCATAATATTTTCAGGTGATTAAATTCAATGTTTTGGTTTCCCTAATTCTTTCGTTTTCTCAGAACAGTCAACTGTGGCTAAACTCAGTCAAGAGTGGCATAGGAATTTAAGAGTCATCACCAAGTGAAAAAAAAAAAAAGCAAACCAATATACAGGTACTGGTGCTATTCACAAACAAGCCTCTTTCATATTAAAAAAAAATACAAATTTGATGTGTTTCAGTAAAGACTGGTTTATTGAAAAGGCAGCTACGAAAAGAGAAGCTGGTGTCCTTGTCTATAGTGAGGAGTCTGTCTTGGCAGTGTCACTGTGCGTTCAGGGGTGGGGACCTCTAATTCACAGGTCCCCCTATTGAGAACTTCATCAGGGCCAGAAATGATTACTCTTTGGGAAATGGCTACATTCACTGAATGCCCATAAAACACTGTATAAATCCTAAATCCAATTAGCCTTTATAGAAGGAGGTCCCTTCTGGGAGATCCTTCTTGGACCATACCAAGGAGACTAACTGTCTTATTCAAATGTTTTGCCTGTCAGCATGTATGAGAGCTAACTGAACAAACCCTAGGGTTGGGTAAAGCAGAAGGAACCCAAGTACTAAGGAGTAGCAGAAATGAGTAAGAGTGTTGGAAAGAATCCTCAGTGAGGCTAAGAAGCTTCTTTCATGTCTCTGATCATTATCATCAACGGGTCACCCAAAGAAACATATGCTTCCCACTCCCAAGCTAACTGCTTGTTCCCGTTTCACTTTACACCGCTCCTTCTCCCTCTGGTATGCTTGTCTGTTTGCTGACTGTCTCTTATCATATCAGAACAGTGGCTGTGCAGGGCTTTTATCTGCTTGCTGTTTGTAGAGCTCTCGGCACCTAGAACAGAATAGAGGATGTCATGTAAGTATGTGATGAGTGTGTGAATCCTGGAGGCTGCTCTTAGAATGTATGTTTGGTGTCAGGTCATGGAGCCTCCTAGGCCTCTGTTTCTGGATTGGTTCTTGTTCAGTGAGTTACCGAGCGTGCTCTATACAGGCATCCGCACAAGGAGGGATTAAAGTGTACTTTTTTTTTTAATCTGTACTCCAGCTTCCCTGCGTATTTCAGGTTTTTTTTTTTGGCCTCCAATACCATCCCAAGCTCTGTTTTGCCGGGTCAATTTCTCCTGATGCTTTAAGATTGCATTCAGACATCAACCTGATGCTGATGGTTTTGCAATGCTCATGTCTTCATAGGACCTTTTGGAATCATAATGATATAATTATAGAATTGTAATTATAATTTACTGGATGTAGATCTTTTTTCCCTAGTGACAAATTTTATTCTTTAATTTAAAACTGATTTATTTATTTAATGTGTATTTATTTATTATTTATGTTTAATCACTGTACATCTGTACAGTGTACAACAGGGCTTTTCCAGCATGGACACAGACATTACCATATACATTATCATCAGCAAACACCTTTCCTTTTTTGGTCAATTTAATGTCTTTTTTTTTTTTTCCCTGTTCCCCTCCCTTCCTTCCCCTAGTATCCACTTTCTAGTCCCCCCTCCCTGTACTGTCTCTTGTATCTACAGTTGCCATCCCTGCTATTATACCTTTAAGTCGTTCACTTTCTGCTATAGAGTGCAGACAATTGGTATATACTAAAGGGGACATACAAAGTCTGTCTTTCATAGTCTGGCTTGCTACACTTAGCATTAAGTCTTCCATATTCATCCACTTTCTATCAAATGTCAGGGGTTTTTTTTAATTTTTTTTTTTTTATAGCTGAGTAGTATTCCATGTAGTACCTATGCCCCATTTTTTCTATCCACTCATCTATCTGTGTACATTTGGGTTGATTCCATGTCCTGGCAATTGTAAATAATGCTGCTATAAACATGATGTGTGAGTGTTTTTTCTACTGAGGGTTTTCCTATCCTCTGGATAGATCATTCTTGATATCCCTTATCATAAGGGAAATGAAAATAAAAATCACAATGAGATGCCGTTTAGCCCCAATCCAAATGGCTAGGATAAAAACATAAAGAATGATAAGTGCTGGTGAGGCTGTGGTGAAAAGAGAGCTCTCCTACACTGTTGGTGGGAATGTAAATCAGTACGACCACTGTGGAAAACAATGTGGAGAGTCCTCAAAGACCTGCAAATAGAACTGCCATATGATCCAGTAATCCCACTCTGAGTGTAGATTTAACAGACGACATATTTCATGACTGTCTCTCACTGAACAGTCATTCTGATTCACTGAAGTTCTGCCTTGAACCTTGTACACGGTAGGCGCACAGTGAATATTTGTGAATGAACTTCAGCTCTGGCAGTCAGGGTGGATGCGGTTTCTTCTAGCGCCAGCTTTCTCTGCTGCCATAATTTCATGGTGGGCATGAACCTTGAGAATGGAATATAATAGTGCGTCCCAGCTAAATCCTCTAAGAACGCCTACACTATTGGGCTGTTGGAAAAGGCATGACGTACTTTTCTGTTTTTCCATGCAAAAATGCGTCATGACTTTTCTGAGGATCCAATATTTGCATAACAATGAATTCAAAGTAACACATCTTCTTGCACTAAATAAAAGCTAAATGAATATGTGGTTCTAAAAATAGATGATTTAAACTTAACCAAATGCAATTTCGACTAAAACACGTTCATATGCGAACCACATGGAATCATTTTGCAAATCTCCTAGGGTAGAATGCGTTTCACACATTGGGAAACACTGCATTATAATGATTTTCCACTGCCTCATTCTGGTTCAAATTAGAAATACAAAAAAATTAGAAGCAGTTCAGTTTAACCTACCCACAGATACCCATTCAGAAAAACTCAAGCCACGAGGTTTGGTTTTCAAACTGGTTTCAGAGGCCCTGTCATTTTTTCCGGAGATGGAGGGACTCAAATGCACACACTCTGTCAGTCATTCCATGGTTCTGAGGAGTCTCACAGAAGGTGCTGGGATGGTCGCTCGGCCCTCCTCCTTCTTCCTCAGCCCTCGCCAGGCAGCCAGCTTGGATGTAGCTGCCAAATGAAAGGAGTTCTCAATTCACTGCCTTTCTGCTAGTGAGGCTGCTGGATTTCTCAGTGGTACACAGAGGGCTGGGAACAAAAAGTGAAAGCACAGTCAGGCTGAGTGTGAGGAGAGACAGAAAATCTCAGACACAGCTGTTGGACTGCTGTGAGTATAGCCTAAGAATTCCTAAGAATGGGTGCTCTTCCTTACAGCTGTTATTCACTGAAATAAAAACCAACCAATTCTATAAACATTTATTGAATATCTACAATGTGCTGGTCTTGGAGAAGGTAATAATGTTGAAACTCACAGTTTCTTTGTAGTAATTTTAGAACTAAGGAAGAAAGCCAGGAGGACTGTTCAATAGTGTAATTCAAGCAGTCATGGACATACGGACAAAGCACTGCAGGGTGGTGGTCAGCACACATTTCCCTGAGGAGGTGAGGTTAGAGACAACTCAGCCTTTCAGGCTCAGTTCAGTTGCCACCTCTTCGGGCAAGCCTTCCTTGCTCTCTCTTCCCCTCCCCTCCTAGGCTAGAATAGATGCCCCTTGCATAGCATATTTTCAGAATAGCATTGATCACATTGCATTTTTTCTAAAGAACTATTTATTTATTTATTTATTTATTTATTTATTTAATTTTGGAGAGGTTTTTGCTATAGGGTACATGTGCTTGCCAGAAAGACAGAGAGAGACAGAGAGACAGAAAACAAGAAATCATCCCCCCTCCCCGGGAGGATGGCCTTGCCTCAATCCCTTTTCCTCCATTCTCCTCTTGGGATCTTGGGCACGCATGCACATGCACTCGGCATGAGTTTAAGTCATTGGGTCCAGGACTTGAACCGCGGTTGACTACATGGGAATCCAATAGAGCCCTTACGCCATCTGCTGGTTCCGATTTTATTTATTATTTTCAAAATTTGCTGTAGAGTGCATGTAAAGAGGGAGGGAAAATGAGAAAGCAAGGTGCCAGGTTTGGGATTCGAACCTCAATTGGCCACGTGGGAGTCCAGTGCCTAAACCACTGCACTGCCTGATGGCTCTAATCACATTGCATTTTAATTTTATATTTATTTGCTTGCATCTTTCATGAAGGCACAGATTGGATCATATTTATCATTGTTTCCTCAGTGCCAGACATGGCAGGCATCCAGGCAATATTTTTTAAATTAAAACAATGGAGTGAAACAATGGAAGGGGAGCTGGGAAAGGGGAAGTGTATTTGGGAGATAATTAGAAGGTAAAATTAATAGGACTTGGTGGTCAACAGGTCAATGGAGGGTCGGTACTGAGGAAGTAATCCAGGATAACCCCAGGGCTCTAGATTTTCTGCTGATCGTAGTAAGTGAGAAGTCATGAAGTACAGCTAAATGAGATTCTAGCATTTCATTTTGGTCAAACACAGAAATGCTTTAAAAATGTGAACCTTCTTGAAGCTTAGAATCTCATAATTTGGAAGGACCAACAGAACCACACTACCCAGCATTGCAGTTTATACCAGAAACTTACTTGTCCCATTGGCTCCATCCAGAATATGCTTGACCACTTATGAGTAGGACAGACTAATGACCTCCTGGAAGAATCCGAGCTCTAAATACTCCTGCCTATTTTAGAAAATTATTGATATTAATCTTGGGTTGGTCCTATGGCCTGGGGGTTGAGGGAGCCATGTCTTACAAGGCTGACTGTGTGCTCTTCAAGTCCCGTACCCAGTGGCTTGAGGGGCACACCCGGTACAGGTGGGAGCATGCCCCCAAAACTGATAGGATAGAGAAAGGGAGGCGAGGGGATGGCAGTCTAAACACACCCCATTGAGGGGGATGTTTTCTCCTTTTTCTTTCTGTCTCTCTCTGGCAAATGCATGTGCCGTCTGACAACTTAAAAGAACAGTTTTATTTATATATAAATTTTTATAAATTTATATATATATGTTATTTGTATTAATCTGAAACCTATCCTATATCTAAATCTACCTATCCTGAAATTTATCATATGTTTCCTAATTCCACAACTTGAGATGTTCAGCGATTATTCTGATCCACAGGACAGGTGGATCAGTTAGGGGATACGTCTTTGGAAGAGGAGGCCTTACCCTTTCCTTTTAAAGATGCCAACTAAAAGTCTCACACACCATGTGTATTATAACAGACCAGGACCAGAACATAGTCACATTTAGCTGCAAGGAAGGTAGAAGCTGTAGCCTATTTTTTTTTTTTTTTTTTAGGGGTTTTTTCTATAAGGCGCATGTGCTCTCCAGAAAGACAGAGAGAGACAGAGAGACAGAAAGTGAGAAATCACCCCTCCACCCCCCACAGAGAGGATGGCCACTCTGCAATCCTTTCTCCTCCATTCTCCTCTCAGGATCTTAGGCACACATGAACATGTGCCTGGCATGAGTTTAAGTCCCCAGTTCCGGGATTCAAACAGCAGTTGACTACATTGGAGTCCAGCAACATAGCCATTTTGCCAACTGCTGGTTCTGTGTTATATTCTAGGTAGCTATGCATCCAACTAAAAACCAAGGGCTTTGTACCATTGCTCACAGGGAGAAGACTGGAGCAATTGCTGTGGTGTAGTTGTAGCACAGTGCTGCAGTGATGGAAGCCAGAAGAAAGTCAGAATTTAGTTTCTGGATCAACTGATGCATAGTGGGCATGCATGTGTGTATGTGCCTCTGATCCTTGCTGGCTGGGAAAGGCTGGGGTGGAGTGGTAGGAGGGTCGCAGCATGAGACTCTGTTGAAGGTGCTTGACTTTTTCCCTTTTTTCTCTCTTGTAAAAGAAAGAAATGTATAAAAAGTGGGAGAATATGCATATTGGGTAACACAGCTGCCCATTAAATATTTATAGACAGCATTGACTTTTTCCCTTTTTTCTCTCTTGTAAAAGAAAGAAATGTATAAAAAGTGGGAGAATATGCATATTGCCCGTTAAATATTTGTAGACAGCAGTCATTTCCCCTTGTTTTCATCCCAACCTCATTGTCTCCTCCCACTTAATCTTCTCCTCTCTGGGGTAAATAGCTCCAGTCCTCCCATCTGTTCTCACGTGGGATAGTTCTGGTGAGTTCAGCAGCTATTTCTCATTCTCCTCTAAATGCATTCCCAGCTCTAGGTATTTGCATTGACTGTGGGAGGTAGGATGGAGACAGAATTCTCCAAGGTTAAAGTGCCCCTCACTTACCTGTTCAAGTTCTGTCCAAAGCTTCTCCCAACTTCATCCATTTTCTACCTCTTCAAAATGTGTGTTACCTTCTAACACACTACATACGTTACACATTATTTTTATCTGTCTCCTCCTACTGGAATTTAAGTTTCTTGATGGGAGGGATTACCTTAGCTTCCCAAGCACATGGACACATTTCCTTTAAACAGACCATTTTCAAAGCAGATGATTCTAAAAGAGGTACTGGTGAGTTTCTCTTTTCCATTTACCTGTACCATTTATGATGGAGTCCTTTTAGATTAGGTTTAGAGTGGCGTAGGTTAAGACAGCATAACAGGGGGTAGAGGTAGATGGTCTCACGTGTCAATAACTTTTGTGTAGTAATAATCTTTTGAGACTCTTTTTGGGTTTATGAGAAAGTATTCTCTTTAAAGAATTCAGGTCCTTCTGGACATTTTAGTCATGGTAATTTTCAAAATTCTAGTGATAATTTTCTGCAAGTTACAATATATCAATAGATTAGATGATGGCATCCCAGCTTTCCATCCATATGCTATAGATGGTACCCTACCCTAAGAGTTCCTAGTCACATGATTGGTGTAGAATTCAGGACTGGGTCTGTGAACCAAGAGTGCTCAGAGTGAATTCCAGGGTTTGTAAATGCATCCTGGGAGAGCCGGCTCATGGCCTGGTGGTTAAGGTAGCTGCCCCCCATATGACTGACTGCCTGGTTCAAGTCTTGGGCACAGCAACTTGAAAAACATGTCATGCTGGGACCAACAGATGGTGTAATGGTTATGTCCCTGGACTCCCACATGGTTGAAGGTGGTTCAAGTCCTAACCTGGCTGCTTAAAACTCACACCAGGTGCATATATGTGCATCCACAAAATCCTGAGAGGAGAATGAAGAAGGGATTGCAATGTGACCATTTCCTCGGGGTGGGGAGTGATTTCTAACTTTACATTTCTCTGTCTCTCTGGAAAGCACATGCACCCTATAGCAAAAATCTCTCTCTTAAAAAAAAGCAAAGCATGTCAGGCATGTGTGGGTGCTTGTCCAAAACCCTGAAAAAGGGAAAGAAGAGAAAGGATTACGGCAGCCTATACCCCATGAAGGATGCTTTATTGCCCAAATCCTCTGTTTCTCTTACCCTCATCAATATACCTTGTCATTGCCATGCCTCAGCTGGACACTACAAAAGCCCTTCCTGTAATTAGACTCCTTGTCTCCACTCACCTCCAGCCTCTGAATCAAGCTTCACTACAGCTCTAGAAGGAACTTAAAAGGTATAAATCAAAACACATCCCTCCCTGGTTAATACCTTCTGATGGCTTATCTGGCCAAGAGGGATCTACATGAACTGACTAGCCTTGCTCTCTAAACTGGACTATCACTTACATTTCTGTTTCTGAAACACACAAGTTCAGACCTGTCTTGAACATTTGTATGTGTTACTTCCTCTCACTAGAATACTGTTTCCAGCTCTTTGCAGTCAGCTAGCTGCTTCTACTCAGGCCTCAACACACGAGTCCCCTCCTTCAAGATGACATCCCTGACCTAGTGAAATAAGGCACCCAATCACCCTTGGTAAGAGCTATCAAATCATCTTGCTTATTATCTTTATGTAACTTCCAGTCTATGAAATTATCTTGTGTATTTGTGTATTTTCTTGTTTATCATCTCCCTCCCTCTGACCTACTAAAATGTAAGTTTCATGAAAATATAGGTCCTGGGGCCAGCAGTTGGCATAACGGTTATGTTGCTGAATTCCCATGTAGTCGACTACAGTTCGAGTCCCTGACACGGTGGCTTAAACTCATGCTGGGTGCATGTGCATGCATGCCCAAAATACTGAGAGAAGAATAGAGGAGAAGGGATTGCGGTGTGGCCATTCCTCCTGGGGGTTGATTTCTCACTTTCTGTCTCTGTCTCTCTCTGTCTTTCTGGCAAGCACACAGGCCCTATAGCAAAAACAAAACCAAAAACAAACAAACAAACCTCTCCAAAACAAAAACAACAATGACAAAACAGAGGCCTTGTCCATAGCACTTATGATCCTATCTATCCAATTGTATTCTCAGTTCCATCCCTGGTCCTGTTAGATTCCTTCTTTGGATTATTCTTGCTGTCAGGAAGCTGGGGACCAGCCTTGATGGGGGTGGGTTGACTCTTTGGAGGCGGCCCTGGAAAGAAAGACTGAGGCCTCAGTGCCTTTTCATGCATGTCCTCAGTTGGACACTCTCCTGAGATCTCTCTCGGAAGAGTGACAACTGCTAGGAATCATCGTGCCTTTTTATTGAAAATATTAACTTTGGATTATTCTTGCTGTCAGGAAGCTGGGGACCAGCCTTGATGGGGGTGGGTTGACTCTTTGGAGGCGGCCCTGGAAAGAAAGACTGAGGCCTCAGTGCCTTTTCATGCATGTCCTCAGTTGGACACTCTCCTGAGATCTCTCTCGGAAGAGTGACAACTGCTAGGAATCATCGTGCCTTTTTATTGAAAATATTAAACATGCAAGTGAACAGGTGAGGGGCTACGTGTTCTAATTATCAATTCATAAAGTTTTAACAATAGAGATTAAATTTCATTCAGGATTTGATTAAGGGCAGGTCTATTAATCATCAATACAGTTCAACAATTGTTTGATTGAGGAAAGCAGGTTCTTGGGAACTTCAAGGAGTGCAGGTTCAGGAAATAGTTCCAGCAAGCCGAGTTAATTATCAGCTGATTTTCAGCAGCAGCTGTCTTGTGATTACTAAAAGAAAATCTCAAGTATATAGGTATTAGTTCTTATGGATCTCAATAAAGAATGTTACTTACATAATTCTACAGGGATCTAAAATTTAATTAGAGGAATCCTAATATATCTATCTATTGCAAGAGATGAGGCTAGTGTTCACTTGGTGAGAATAAGGGGATACTTTAAACAGCTTTTCCAATTAGCAGTAACGGTTTTTCTTAAGTCAAAAGCAAAATGACTAACAAGTTAATGAAAAGCTTTAAAATGGGTTTATGGTACCTAAGTGTTTTGTTGTGGATTCACTTGTGTAGCCTATGGCACCACT